>NC_088240.1:16179713-16419713 GCF_036934945.1 Oncorhynchus masou masou | reverse complement strand
GTGACACATACTTATGTGGGTTATTTAAGCAATAAGGCCCAAGGGGGTGTGGTATATGGCCAATATACCACGGCTAAGGGCTGTTCTTTTGCACAATGCAACGCGGTGTGTCTGGATACAGTCCTTAGCTGTGGTATATTGGCCATGTACCATAAACCCCTGAGGTGCCTTATTGCTGTTATAAACTGGTTACCAACGTAACTAGAGCAGTAAAAATACATGTTTTGTCATACCAGTGGTATATGGCCTGTAATATACTGGGTGGTTCGAGCCCTGATTGCTGACAGCCGTGTTATATCAGACTATATACCACGAGTATGACAAAACATTTATTTTTACTGCTCTAATTACATTGGTAACCAGTTTATAATAGCAATAAGGCACCTCTGGGGTTTGTGATATATGGCCAATATACCACAGCTAAGGGCTGTTCTTAGGCACGACACAACACAGAGTGCCTGTATACAGCCGTGGTATATTGGCCATATATCACAAACCCCAGAGGTGCCTTATTGTTATTATAAACTGGTTACCATATACCACACCCCCTCATGCCTTATTGCTTAAATATACCACGGCTGTCAGCCAATCAGCATTCACGGCTTGAACCACCCAGTTTATAATGTCTAATAGAGGTGTATTATACTTCTATTGTATTGTGTAATATAGTGACAATTCACATAGCACTTCTTATACACTCTGGGTAATTGGCTAACAATGTTTCTAGCAACAAGACCAGTACAGAGTAAAACAGCAATGAAATAAATAAAAACATTTTTTTTATTGTCAATTGCAATTCAAGTGTTTCAAAAAATAACATAATTTACGTTCATAAAATGTAATGATGTGATATGATGAAATGGTATATCGTGTTTTATTATGTCATGTCATGTCACAGCTATGAACATCAACGTGGGGGTGCGTACGGCCTCAGGTCTGCTGGACCAGTTCTATGAGAAACGACGCCTCCTCATCATCTCTGCTCCCACTGCTGCAAATCATTACTACAGGTTCCAGATGACTGACCTACAGGTGAGGGAGAGAGGGATGGAGGGATAGAGGGATAGAGGGAGGGATGGAGGGATGGAGGGATGGAGGGATAGAGGGAGGGATGGAGGGAGGGATGGAGGGATAGAGGGATAGAGGGATAGAGGGATAGAGGGAGGGATGGAGGGAGGGATGGAGGGATGGATGGAGAGATACATGGAGAGGAAGGGAGAGAGGGAGGGATGGAGGGATAGAGGGATAGAGGGAGGGATGGAGGGATAGAGGGATAGAGGGAGGGATGGAGGGAGGGATGGAGGGATGGATGGAGAGATACATGGAGAGGAAGGGAGAGAGGGAGGGATGGAGGGATAGAGGGAGGGATGGAGGGATAGATGGAGAGGAAGGGAGAGTGGGAGGGATGGAGGGATAGATGGAGAGGAAGAGAGGGAGGGATGGAGGGATAGAAGGAGGTATGGAGGGATAGATGGAGAGGAAGGGAGAGAGGGAGGGATGGAGGGATAGAGGGAGGGATGGAGGGATAGATGGAGAGGAAGGGAGAGAGGGAGGGATGGAGGGATAGAGGGAGGGATGGAGGGATAGATGGAGAGGAAGGGAGAGAGGGAGGGATGGAGGGATAGAGGGAGGGATGGAGGGATAGATGGAGCAGAAGGGAGAGAGGGAGGGATGGAGGGATAGAGGGAGGGATGGAGGGATAGATGGAGAGGAAGGGAGAGTGGGAGGGATGGAGGGATAGATGGAGAGGAAGAGAGGGAGGGATGGAGGGATAGAAGGAGGTATGGAGGGATAGATGGAGAGGAAGGGAGAGAGGGAGGGATGGAGGGATAGAGGGAGGGATGGAGGGATAGATGGAGAGGAAGGGAGAGAGGGAGGGATGGAGGGATAGAGGGAGGGATGGAGGGATAGATGGAGAGGAAGGGAGAGAGGGAGGGATGGAGGGATAGAGGGAGGGATGGAGGGATAGATGGAGAGGAAGGGAGAGAGGGAGGGATGGAGGGATAGAGGGAGGGATGGAGGGAAAGATGGAGATGAAGGGAGAGAGGGAGGGATGGAGGGATAGAAGGAGGCATGGAGGGATAGATGGAGAGGAAGGGAGAGAGGGAAGGAGGACAGAGGAGAGGGAGGGACAGAGGGATAGAGGGAGGGACAGAGGGAGAGGGAAGGAAGGAGAGTGGGAGAGAGAGAGCGAGAGAGAGATAGAGAGGCGAGAAAGGCTGAGGGAAAGAGGAGAAAGGCTGAGAGAAAGGAGAGACTGAGTGGGAGAAAGGAGAGACTGAGTGGGAGAAAGGAGAGACTGAGTGGGAGAAAGGAGAGACTGAGTGGGAGAAAGGAGAGACTGAGTGGGAGAAAGGAGAGACTGAGTGGGAGAAAGGAGAGACTGAGTGGGAGAAAGGAGAGACTGAGTGGGAGAAAGGAGAGACTGAGTGGGAGAAAGGAGAGACTGAGTGGGAGAAAGGAGAGACTGAGTGGGAGAAAGGAGAGACTGAGTGGGAGAAAGGAGAGACTGAGTGGGAGAAAGGAGAGACTGAGTGGGAGAAAGGAGAGACTGAGTGGGAGAAAGGAGAGACTGAGTGGGAGAAAGGAGAGACTGAGTGGGAGAAAGGAGAGACTGAGTGGGAGAGTAGGTCCAATTCTGCTTATTGAGTGCCGCAGCAGAATGTGTGTGTTTGAAGTGGTTGTGCTGACGGGGTGTGTTGTGCCACAGTTCCTGCTCAACAGAAAATGTCATGGCGCAGAGTAAAAAAGGCCAGTGCTCTCTTTAAATTCGGGCTGTTTGGAGGGTTCTCTGGCATAAAAAGCTATTAAATTGCAGTGGCCTTTAAAAGGCCTGACCTTTAAAAGTGTCACGAAGGAAGTGACTCTTGTCATATGCTGTGAGTCATTTCAAACTCGCCTTTAACTGTCCAGGTGATTCAGTGAAACGTCTATGTGAGTGCATTTTCATGTTCTGTGCTAGTGTGCTAGTGTGTGTACAATGTTATTTGTGTGTTTATGATATTAATGGCTGTGTGTGTGTGTGTGTGTGTGTGTGTGTGTGTGTGTGTGTGTGTGTGTGTGTGTGTGTGCTTTTGTGCATGCATGTTCCAGCATGCCCAGTGTGGTCTGGACCTCAGGCATGTGACAGTGATTGAGCTGGTGGGGATTTACCCCGCACAGATCGGCCGTATCCGCCACAGACTTATCCCTCCAGGGTTGGCCTTACAACTCAGGTACACACACACACACACACATACACACACACACACACCATCATCATTCATAACAAACCTACAACTAATTTTCACAGCATTCTTCAGACTGACCATTGTGTGTTAAGCCTTGACTTGATGGAAGTGTTGATGTCTGTTGTCTAGGTTACTGCTCCAGATCTCCCATAATAACTTCAACATAGTGATGATTGACAAGCAGGGGATGGACAGGGAGCGCTACACGTACCCCATCACCTCCGCCCAGATCTTCACCACCATTGACACATGGCAGGGACGCGTAGATGAGATGGTGCAGCAGCAGGAGGCAGGCCACACCTGCCAGTAGTACAACAACCAGAATCATATAGAGAAGTGGGGCCAGGTTTTACAACTGCTGCCATGTTAGCGTCTTCATTCTTGCTGTAAACAATCATAACAGAGCAGTGTTTTATGTTTATTAACAGACATTTTTATTTGGGATAATTATGTGTATCCAAGTCTGTACTGTGTTGTGGTGTCAACAAATTGCATATCTGCTTTCACTGGACATCTTCACAGGTTTAGAAAACGTTCAGCATAAGGTGGAAGCGTAAATATTCAACGGCTATGGAAGAGAAAGGGCCGCTTTGGTTCAGACAATGCACATTAGCCCAACTCTCTCTCTCATATATATATATATATACATACATGTATATACAGTGCCTTGCGAAAGTATTCGGCCCCCTTGAACATGGCGACCTTTTGCCACATTTCAGGCTTCAAACATAAAGATATAAAACTGTATTTTTTTGTGAAGAATCAACAACAAGTGGGACACAATCATGAAGTGGAACGACATTTATTGGATATTTCAAACTTTTTTAACAAATCAAAAACTGAAAAATTGGGTGTGCAAAATTATTCAGCCCCTTTACTTTCAGTGCAGCAAACTCTCTCCAGAAGTTCAGTGAGGATCTCTGAATGATCCAATGTTGACCTAAATGACTAGAGATACTGTTGTGAAGAAGTTTAAAGCCGGATTTGGATACAAAAAGATTTCCCAAACTTTAAACATCCCAAGGAGCACTGTGCAAGCGATAATATTGAAACGGAAGGAGTATCAGACCACTGCAAATCTACCAAGACCTGGCCGTCCCTCTAAACTTTCAGCTCATACAAGGAGAAGACTGATCAGAGATGCAGCCAAGAGGCCCGTGATCACTCTGGATGAACTGCAGAGATCTACAGCTGAGGTGGGAGACTCTGTCCATAGGACAACAATCAGTCGTATATTGCACAAATCTGGCCTTTATGGAAGAGTGGCAAGAAGAAAGCCATTTCTTAAAGATATCCATAAAAAGTGTAGTTTAAAGTTTGCCACAAGCCACCTGGGAGACACACCAAACATGTGGAAGAAGGTGCTCTGGTCAGATGAAACCAAAATTGAACTTTTTGGCAACAATGCAAAACGTTATGTTTGGCGTAAAAGCAACACAGCTCATCACCCTGACCACAGCATCCCCACTGTCAAACATGGTGGTGGCAGCATCATGGTTTGGGCCAGCTTTTCTTCAGCAGGGACAGGGAAGATGGTTAAAATTGATGGGAAGATGGATGGAGCCAAATACAGGACCATTCTGGAAGAAAACCTGATGGAGTCTGCAAAAGACCTGAGACTGGGACGGAGATTTGTCTTCCAACAAGACAATGATCCAAAACATAAAGCAAAATCTACAATGGAATGGTTCAAAAATAAACATATCCAGGTGTTAGAATGGCCAAGTCAAAGTCCAGACCTGAATCCAATCGAGAATCTGTGGAAAGAACTGAAAACTGCTGTTCACAAATGCTCTCCATCCAACCTCACTGAGCTCGAGCTGTTTTGCAAGGAGGAATGGGAAAAAATTTCAGTCTCTCGATGTGCAAAACTGATAGAGACATACCCCAAGCGACTTACAGCTGTAATCGCAGCAAAAGGTGGCGCTACAAAGTATTAACTTAAGGGGGCTGAATAATTTTGCACGCCCAATTTTTCAGTTTTTGATTTGTTAAAAAAGTTTGAAATATCCAATAAATGTCGTTCCACTTCATGATTGTGTCCCACTTGTTGTTGATTCTTCACAAAAAAATAGTTTTATATCTTTATGTTTGAAGCCTGAAATGTGGCAAAAGGTCGCAAAGTTCAAGGGGGCCGAATACTTTTGCAAGGCACTGTGTATATATATATATATGACTCTGCCCGCAACTTTCTCTTTACACCCCCACCCCCACCCCAGTCCTCCCCATCTCAACAAAGACCCTTCTGTCACTTAAACCCAATTTACTACTTAAACTAAACTGTCGCTCAAGCTTACTACCTGAACCCATGACTCCCATCCTCCACTTCCCCATATCAGACCACAGCTAGTCAACTTGTCCCTCACTAGGAGACTCCCTCAAATGGTTCCGCCCTGCATTTCCCACCAATGTAACGCCTTTCAGTAATTAAAGACATCCTCCAGCGATGTTTGGAGTTTTACTGTTGGAAACCGTTTCCCTGTCTATAAATACAGTCAACACAAACTAAAGGGTAAAAACAACTTTTGAGCAAAATAGTCACACCCTGATCTGTTTCACCCGCCTTTGTGCTTGTCTCCACCCCCCTCCAGGTGTTGCCCATCATTCCCTGTGTATTTATACGAGTGTTCTGTTTGTCTGTTGCCAGTTTGTCTTGTTTGTGAAGTCAACCAGCATTTTTGTATTCAGCTCCTGCTTTTCCCCAGTCTCTCTTCTCTCGTCCTCCTGGTTTTTAACCCCTGCCTGTCCTGACCCTGTATGACAACCGGCCTGACCCTGAACCTGCCTGCCGTCCTGTACCTATGCCCCACCTCTGGATTACCGACCTCTGCCTGTCCTGACCCTGTATGACAACCGGCCTGACCCTGAACCTGCCTGCCGTCCTGTACCTATGCCCCACCTCTGGATTACCGACCTCTGCCTGTCCTGACCCTGTATGACAACCGGCCTGACCCTGAACCTGCCTGCCGTCCTGTACCTATGCCCCACCTCTGGATTACCGACCTCTGCCTGTCCTGACCCTGTATGACAACCGGCCTGACCCTGAACCTGCCTGCCGTCCTGTACCTATGCCCCACCTCTGGATTACCGACCTCTGCCTGTCCTGACCCTGTATGACAACCGGCCTGACCCTGAACCTGCCTGCCGTCCTGTACCTATGCCCCACCTCTGGATTACCGACCTCTGCCTGACCTGACCCTGAACCTGCATTGCTAAGTAGGAATCATTAGTACTGGAACACCTGATTGGACTTTAAGCTCTGAAGCATTGAAACCAGGATGATTAGAATGGAGATATTACTCTCTTCCATCACTGCATACGACAGCAGTTAGAGGTCCTAGGCAGAGAGGGTCATGCATCACAATCATATTGATTCTTGTACTCGTCAGTTTGTATGTTCGTTTTTTAGAGGCCCATCAAATCATTTCTGGGTAACAATGAAATACTTTACTGCAATAGACTGTCATAAACATTTTCAAAAATAGATTTTTAGAAACAAAAACACATTTTTAAGCATGAATGTTGGGAGTGGTCTGAGTGGGGTTTGATTAACTGAAAACAAGCTGTTCTTTGTCTAATAAAGGTGCAATATGCAGAAATAGCTCCCATTTTCTGGTTGCTACAATTCTAATAGTTTGCCTAATTTTAGTTTGTGTGACAAAACAAGCAAGTATAGTGTAGAGAATGATTGTACCATATAAACTGCTGTGAAATATATTTTCAGTAACCAAAAATATTGTATTTTCAGCTGTTTGAAGCTGGTGTACAAAACCGAATGTAAGAGATGCAAAAACGAAAAAGAATCGTAAGCAGACATAGCACCCATAGAACAAATCTATCGCTTCTTAGAGTTGCTTTCAATGAGAATGACAGATCTATAACTCACATTTCTATGTGAATATGTTTTAGGGTCGCCATATTGCAGCTTTAACCATTTTACCGCATGGTGATGTTACCATGGAAAGCTGAAACTCCTGCCCATGTAAACCTGCTGATTTAGATGGTCCTGTGTAGATTCTATTTTCAACCTGCAACTATCAGGAAATAACACTAATCATAATTTGTTCATACTTTTACAGACGCCCACACACACTGGATCTGATACAGACAGTTATACAACACACAGAAAAGTTTGTTCTCAACATACATAGAAGTCATCTGAGGAATGATATGTGTTGTTTATTTCTTCAAAATATTCTGATAAAACATTTAAAACCAAATAAGAGATTGATTCAGTCACATTGCCATGTCAAATCCAACAATCTCGTTTTGAATGAGAGGACATTAAAACAGAGACAGTAACATGCTGTCAGACACGTCTAGAGTTTCTTCAGTAGCAGGTTATTGCCTGCAACTCATCTACACAGTAAATGCCATTTTAATAGTATCATTATTACTGTATTCTGTACTTTAAATGGTTGTTTACACTCAGAATTCAGAGCATAACAAGAACTCAGACAATGGTGAATATGTAGACTTGCATTCCACAGTAAACTGTAGGTTGTGACAGTGGGCTGTGACACCGAGACCAAGTCTGCAGCCCAAATGGCATTCTTTTCCCTATAGAGTATTTGGGGGTATTCTACAGAAGTGTTGTAAATTGCTGTCCCACTTAAAAGTTAATAATAAACTATTTAGAAAAACATTTAAGTCTCCAAACTTAGGACATTTCATTACATCATGATATATTCTAATTCACTTCAAGGGAATAACAAACATATTTTTCAATTAATATAGTACAAAGTCATTGTTTATATACCTGTTTCTATTGGGAGATGTCTTACACACTCACTCTTAAACTTCATGTTTGAAAATAAAGCAATTCATGATTTTTAAAATAGTTTTAGTATTATTATTTCAACAGAACATCTTGAGTTGTTCTATTATTACATTGAAAGATACTGGTATAATTAGTAGTTAATTAGTAGTTGTTTATTTTAAAACATACTTCTCAAAAAAATGCTGGCCCACCTTTTGATGTCACTACCGTTAAAAGACTGATAAAACACACACATTGAAAGCCTGTAGAATGAATCTGCATTCAGCCACACCCCTACATATATCTCCAGCTGATGGGATTTGCACCCCTCTCGAGCATGGCCACATAGTGAGTAGTCTGTCTGCAAACATTTTGGATAAAATTTGTGAGCAGGTTTAATAAATCTTCATGTATTTTTAAGACGCTTCACTACTCAACATCTAATATTTCAAGAAATATGTATGTATGTATGTATGTATGTGTTTGGTGGGAAGTACATCTGTCCAAAAGTCTAAATTGTCCAACCAAAGCAGTCACAACTGAAACAATTGACACCATAGAGATTGATAGAGGTCTCATCTTTGTATCTGTGCCAACATGACATCTGTGCCAGCACAGGCAGCGCCATTGAGGCTATCTCCATTTTAAATTTGCAAGCGCCATGCTATACATCCTGAGCAACCATGTAGGTAGTGGTCAAAAAAGTGTATTAAGATGTATAGCCAGCAGAGGGGCTCCAATCCTTAAAGAGCCCAAAAATAGACGTCTATAATGTACTGTGCTGTACTGTACTCTTCTCTACTGTACTGTACTATACAGTACTCCAGTGAACTATACTCTACTTTACTCCACTCAAGTTTCTTAGATTTGAAGAAAGGGCCCATGGAGTCTTGTGATCTTGGTCTTGAGACCACTCAAGTCCACATACATTATGTATTTAACTTGTCATGGTCTCAACTCCCTAGCTATGGATCTTGGGACCAATGTCCTGGTTTAAATCTTGGTCTTGGCTCATGCTCTCGGACAAGACCTTAGTGTATGGTTTACAAACCATAGGCAACTCAATTTGAAGAAGACAATGCTCCCAACCCATAAGAATCCCCATCCAGCTGACTACTTTAAAATGATGGAAGTCCTCAATGGTAATGTCTATACTAAAATATACCCAATATATATCCATTGAATCTTTATTTTGCTAAAATAAAGATAGGAAAAGTTACAATGTATACATCAAGCAACAATGAATTAGATACATAAGTAAATTAATCAATCAAAACATTTTAGATTCTACAATCAATATTGAACATTTTACAGAAGAACAATAGAGATTATATTTCTCTAAATTCAATTTAAAGGATTTGAAAGTCCGGTTATAAATCATGTTTTTATTATTTTGACCATTTTGTATGCAAATAAAACATGAATAGAAAGTTAATCCAAATGATCAATAATGTGCATGTTTCTCCATGTATTTATACTTTTTCACTATGTTTCGGTCGTGACACATTTTTTTCCTGATAAGAAATTCAGGACAATACTTCAAATTTGAAATACAAACAGTGTGTGAGTATTAGATATGTCTATCTGGCATATGAGATGTGTGCTGAAAGTTTAGGAAAAATAGGATACAAATGTGATTTTTTTCCCAACCCCCAATTTACACCACTTCTGTAGAATCACCCATATTTATTGTACCTTTATTTAATCAGGCAATTCAGTTAAGAACAGCTCGGGGATTCAAACTTGCAACCTTCCGGTTACTAGTCCAACTCTCTAACCACTAGGCTACCCTGCCGCCCCAATAGGGAACTGGGTACCATTTGAGGTGCATGCCAAGACTTCAAAACCACTAATGGGGGGGATACTCAAAGTGCTATTACTCATCCAATGAGGTCGTAGAGACAGACAGGTCACAGTGGCCTGGGCTACAGGGACAGACAGGCTGACGGATGTGTTCTATTCAATGAGTCATAGAGAGCATTTCAATTACATTCTCCTCACGTCCTCTCTTCTCAAAACCCATTGGATTAAAAAGCCAAAGGTCCCTCCCCTCTGACTTTCTCCTCCAGTGGGTTTTTAGAAGGAGGCGAGGTGAGAAGACGGGAGGAGTATGCAATTGAGTTCTCCCTATGACTGAGAGGGTGGCCTGGACATGGGTTCACTCTGGAACATGCAATCCTTCTCCCATCTCCCCAAGGCTCCTGGGGCAAAATGTTTCCTGTGTTGCAGATATAACTGCCCCCTTGACTCTCTATTCCACACTTGACACAATACATTTCTATTAGCGATTTGGTGCTGCTGGATCTCTGGTTAGATTTCTGCCTTAATCTCTTTCCACCCAAAATGAGGTCCAAAACATCTGTAATCGTAATGTGTGCTTTATCAAAACTACAGTAAAACCATTGGTGTGTTCAGGATTAGTTACAATGCAATTTTGCAACACTTTGAAACTGGGGTTTATCAGTTCAAAAATGTTGCATAATAACATTATTGCATTAAACAATGCAATCTTGAACACACCCTTATTATCATTTTACAGTATACTATGGGAATGTTTAAATCTACTCAGCATGCATCAACCCCTAAGTGCCTTTGGAGAAGTTACCTTATGAGAGAAGGGACTAGATTATAGATCCCCATATTGTTTGTTTTGGCGCTGTCTGAAGTGTAACTGCGTTAGAGCTGAAAATCCACAAGTGGCTCCATGCGTTAGCTTATTGTGGACACGAAATAAAACATCCGCTAAGCGGATGTCTGCCAACGCGGGTTCTGATTGAGTCAAAGCCTAGGTAAAAGCTACCCTGAGCCACTGATGCGGGGTCAGATACATTACCTTCCCCCTAAATGGTTAAGAGCAGGTCAGAGCAATCTGATCCTAGATCTGGGGTTAAGAACAACTTCTACCTCAAGTAGTCTCAACACAGGGAGAGGAGAGCGTTGTGCATAGTCAGATCAGATCATACAAATGACAATGTGCTGGTTCATTATGTTACATACATGTAACTGCCAAAATAAAGGAAACACCAAGATAAAGTGTCTTAATAGGGCATTGGGCTACCACCTTCTATGAGTGTCTGGAACTCTATTGGAGGGATATATACTTTGTATCTCTCATTTACTCAAGTGTTTCCATTATTTTAGCAGTTACCTGTACATGTCATAATGTACAGTAGTAGTAGTAGTAGTAGTAGTAGTAGTAGTAGTAGCAGCAGTGCTTGGTCTTGGCTGGGTATGGCCATGTGTGTGTAAGGCATGACTGGTTGACCTCTTTACCAGGTAGAGGATTATGAACCCCAGTGCAGGATCAGGGTAGCTCAGAGGTTAGGGTTCAAGGGTCAGGAAGTGGAGTGATGTCATCAGCTCTGTATTGCGGGATAGAGCTTGGACATGGAGCACTGTCAACCAATGTCCTTCTTTCTTTTCTTCGCTTTTTCTCCCCCCCCTTTCCATCCACTGTTTCTCCCTTTTCTGCCACCTCTCTATGTCCCTTTTTCTTTTGTCCTTCTTTCCCTCCCTCCCTCCCTCTCATGTGTTGTGCTTGCACATGCTGGATCTCAGCATCAGTGTACACTCCTGTGGGACCTCCGGGTTGTCAATCATGCGTTGCCATAGCCGCTGTTCCTCTCCGTACGAGTCCATCCAGTCCACCTCGTTCCCATAGCTCTGGCCTGTAGGGAGACAATAGATCATCACTATCTGTTCCATACACTCCATATCCCTACGGCGTTATGCTGACTGAATATGCTACAAATCACCATAACCTCTGAGAAGAGAGAAAGACAAGTAAAGACTAGAGTTAAACTGAAGAGAAGACCAGAGAACAGAACAAAAGAAGAGAGAACAGCAGAGAAGTCCAATACCAAACAGCCCATCCCTGCCCCTGGTTCTTCCCAGACAGACCTGTCCCTCCGTTGAGTCGGACTCCCCCCAGGAAGACATTGCTGGCCAGAGCCTCCTTGTCCCAGACAGTGAGCTCCAGACACACGTTGTTCAGGTCTCCGGCCTGCAGGCCACAGTAGGTGAAGGTGTGGTTCCACTGGGGGTTGACCGAGCGACGCACCACCACTGTCTTGTGCTTGGTGGACTTACTGTTGTCAGGGAGCAGGTACCTGGATGGATGGGGAGACAGGAAACAAGACAAAACTGTCAGAGGAATTGGAATTAGGTAGGTAGTATGTCCTTCCCATCATTCTTACTAGGAATGAAGGCTGGATGAAACTGAATGGGTCTATCTGGATCTCACCCTTTCACAAAGGGGTCTGAAGTGCCTCCAGACTTGACAGAGGTCAGGTTCTTGGCCTCCTTGACCAGCAGTTCCACCATACCTCCTTTAGGCAGCTTGATGCTGGTCTTCTTTCCTTTCAGAAAGCCTTTCTTCACTGAGAGGAGGAGAGGAAGAAAGAGGTGAATGAGCAAAATTCCAAACAGTCTTTCATGAAATGTCATTAGTTGAATGATGTGTGTTAGTGATGGGTTGGAGCAAATTAAACAGAAGGATTTTGTGGAGCACCTTGGACCTGGTCCAGGGGTAGCATGAGGTTCTTCTCTGCAG
Source organism: Oncorhynchus masou masou (assembly GCF_036934945.1). Classification (NCBI taxonomy): domain Eukaryota; kingdom Metazoa; phylum Chordata; class Actinopteri; order Salmoniformes; family Salmonidae; genus Oncorhynchus; species Oncorhynchus masou. Next base: position 16,407,172 of record NC_088240.1, on the reverse strand, counting down.
GGATGTACTTCAGAACCACGGTCAGCTCCCCTTTATACTGGAGCGTGGAGTCCATACTACTGTCCAGCTGCACATAAAACACATCTACTTACAGTATTTACCACTGACAAACATACAGCGCTGTATAAATCCACACATATACACTATTGTCCATCTGCACACAGGATACCTTGGGCTGCAGAGAGTACCACTCCTCCGTGTTGCTGTCAAACTCCCAGGAGTCAAAGGTCAGCTCCACCTCCCCCAGGAAGCTGTTGTGTCCGAAGCGGTCATGGTGCCACACAGACAGCTGCAGCGTTCGTGTCTCCAACTGGGAGTGGCTGATCACATACTACACAAAACAGCACAGGAGAAAGTGACGACAGGAGAGTAGGACTGAGTAGTTCCTGCCGATGCTCTTACAGGAATAACACATGTACAGCAGGGGTGCTTGAGGTGAAGTCTATTGACGGCTATACACTGTAGGTATGGTGGTACAGGTTAATAAAAACACATGGGAGGAGCACGCTTCATTTATTTATATACTGTACAGATGTAGGATCTTAATTCAGTTTGCTACAGCAGGAAAATAAATTATGTGAATTATTATGTGGAAAGTTCTCCTGCAACAGGGTGATCAAGTTACGCTCCTATATCAGTATGAACACCTGCTGACTGACACACTCCCGTTGACACACACACTGTCTCCAGGCAACTTGATCCCATCCAATGACACACACTCTCATGAACACAAAAACAAACTCATTAAATATTACTGTTTCCCAAGCTACACACAAGTTCATACACACACACACACACACACACACACACACACACACTCCCTCACCCTAAGGTTCTCGTTGAATACAGGGTTGATTGTGTTGGTCTTGATGCTGGTCTTCCTCTTGCTCTGGCGAGACTTGTCTGGGAGGAGGTAGGCCTTCACATAGCTGCCAATGGAAAAGACATTCAGCCACACTCTTCATAGGAAGACCTGTGTGCCGTGATCCATATGATCACCCCAAGGCTTCACTAAGGTTACTCTGACATACCATGAATGTCACAGTTGTTGTGGGTCATGCTGAGGTCACACGTCACTCATGGATTGGTTCAAGTTGAGCTGACGGTCAGGAACTGTGATGTTAAGAGGTGTGTGTTCTTTTTCAAGTGTGAATGTGTGATAATGAAGTGTGTGTAATTTCACAGTAAGCATAGGTTCTTCAGTGGCGTTCAGCATTAGCATCGAATAGCCCCCGCGATATGCAACTTTTCAGGGAAGTTAGGAACCAATTTACACAGGCAGTTAGGAAAACAAAGGATAGCTTTTTCAAACAGAAATTCTGATCTGGGACACTGTAAAGTCCATGGAGAATAAGAGCACCTCCTCCCAGCTGCCCACTGCACTGAGTATAGGAAACACTGTCACCACCGATAAATCCGTAATAATTGACCATTTCAAGAAGCATTTTTCTACGGCTGGCCATGCTTTCCACCTGGCTACCCCGACCCAGTCAACTGCCCTGCACCCCTCACTGCAACTTACCCAAGCCTCCCCATTTCTCCTTCACCCAAATCCAGATAGCTGATGTTCTGAGCTGCAAAATCTGGACCCCTACAAATCAGCTGGGCTAGACAATCTGGACCCTCTCTTCCTAAAATGATCCACCGAAATTGTTGCAACCCCTATTACTAGCTTGTTCAACCTCTCTTTCGTATCGTCTGAGATCCCTAAAGATTGGAAAGCTGCCGCGGTCATCCCCCTCTTCAAAGAGGGAGACACTCTAGACCCAAACTGCTACAGACCTATATCTATCCTATGCTGCCTTTCTAAGGTCTTCCAAAGTCAAGTTAACAAGCAGATCACCGATCATTTCGAATCCCACCGTACCTTCTCCGCTATGCAATCTGGTTTCCGAGCTGGTCACGGGTGTACCTCAAGCACGCTCAAGGTCCTAAACCCTATCATAACCGCCATCAATAAGAGACAGTACTGTGCAGCTATATTCATTGACATGGCCAAGGCTTTCGACTCTCAATCACCACATTCTTATCGGCAGACTCAACAGCCTTGGTTTCTCAAATAACTGCCTAGGCTGGTTCACCAACTACTTCTCTGACAGAGTTCAGTGTGTCAAATCGGAGGGTCTGTTGTCCGGACCTCTGGCAGTCTCTATGGGGGTGCCACAGTGTTCAATCCTCGGGCTGACTCTTTTCTCTATATACATCAATGATGTCGCTGTCACGACTTCCACCGAAGGTGGCTCCCCTTCCTGTTCGGGCGGAGGACGTTGTCACCGGTCTACTAGCTGCCACCGTTTCCCTTTTCCGTTGGTTTTGTCTTATTGGTTTCACCCGTTTCTCGTTTGGGTTTTGGTTTAGGGCTTTAAGCCTGTTATGCCCGCCTGCTTTTGTGCGGGCTTGTTTCTCTGTTCTGTTTTGTGGATGGTGTTGTTTGTATTTTTCCGGACTGTTTGTGTCCTGTTTTGGGCCGGTCATTTATTCGTCTGTTGTTTTGGCCTTTTCCATCCGGAATAAATACGGGTTTCCTTAAACCTCTGCTCTCTGCGCCTGACTCCCCACCCACCATGCCTAGTTACGTAACAGTCGCTCTTGCTGCTGGTGATTCTCTGATCCACTTCTACGCAGACGACACCATTCTGTATACTTCTGGCCCTTCTTTGGATACTGTGTTAACTAACCTCCAGACGAGCTTCAATGCCATACAACTCTCCTTCCGTGGCCTCAAACCGCTCTTAAATGCAAGCAAAACTAAATGCATGCTCTTCAACCAATCGCTGCCCACACCTACCCACCCGTCCAGCATCACTACTCTGGACAGTTCTGACTTAGAATATATGGACAACTACAAATACCTAAGTGTCTGGTTAGACTGCAAACTCTCCTTCCACACTCATATTAAGCATCTCTAATCCAAAATTAAATCTAGAATCTGATTCCTATTTCGCAACAAAGCATCCTTCACTAATGCTGTCAAACATACCCTAGTAAAACTGACTATCCTACCGATCCTTGACTTATTTACAAAATAGCCTCCAACACTCTACTCAGCAAATTGGATGCATTCTATCACAGTGCCATCCGTTTTGTCACCAAAGCCCCATATACTATCCACCGCTGCGAACTGTACACTCTCGTTGGTTGGCCCTCGCTTCATATCCATCACCAAACCCACTGGCTCCAGGTCATCTATAAGTCATTGCTAGGTAAAGCCCTGCCTTATCTCAGCTCACTGGTCATCATAGCATCACCCACCCGCAGCACGCGCTCCAGCAGGTATATCTCACGTTTCACCCCCCAAAGCCAATTCCTCCTTCGGCCGCCTTTCCTTCCAGTTCTCTGCTGCCAATGACTGGAACGAACTGCAAAATCACTGAAGCTGGAGACTCATATCTCCATCACTAGCTTTAAGCACCAGCTGTCAGAGTAGCTCACAGATCACTGCACCTGTACATAGCCAATCTGTAAATAGCCCATCCAACTACCTCATCACCATATTGTTATTTATTTGATTTATTTTGCTCCTTTGCAAAATAATAATTAATAATTTTGCCACTATGGCCTATTTATTGCCTCACCCCCCTTATCCTACCTCATTTGTACACACTGTATATAGACTTTCTCTATTGTGTTATTGACTGTATGTTTGTTTATTCCATGTGTAACTCTTGTGTTGCTGTCAGTTCACACTGCTATGCTTTATCTTGGCCAGGTCGCAGTTGTAAATGAGAACTTGTTCTCAACTAGCCTACCTGGTTAAATAAAGGTGAAATGAAAAAAAAAAGTGTATGTGTGTGTGTGTGTGTGTGTGTGTGCCCTTACGCATCTGTGCGTTGCCTCTTCTCATCCCCGGTGGCCAGGTTGCGACACTCCTTCACCAGGACGTTAAGAGCGCCTGTCTTATAGCTGTAGCTGATGTTCAACAGCAGCTCGCCACTCACGTTGGCGTTGCCATAGTCACCAGTCTCACTGTACATACTCATCATACTGTTCAGACTGCTCTGTGAGTAGAAGAGAGGGGGGGAGAGAGGAGAGGGAGAGAGAGAATAGATAGAATAAAGGGAGAAGAGAGAGGAGATGGGTCGGGAGAGAGCAAAATTATTAAAAGAGTAATAGAGGAGGGGGAAGAGGGGAGAGGAAAATATCAGAATGGAGGACAGAGAAATAGAGGATCAGGGGTAGAGAATCAGAACAGATGAGGGAGAGAAGAGGAGAGCCAGAGTGGGGGAGAAATGAAGAATGGAGTGGAGGGAAAAGGAGGAAGACAGATGGAGGCAGGGATAGCCTTTCGTCTTTGTGCAGGTAAAAATGCAGAATGGACAGATTGAGTCATTTAGGTCTGGCTGGGGAATGTAAAACACTAAAGTTGATCTAATTTATGTCATAGAGTGAGCCAGTATGATGAATTACCAATTTAGGCAGTCAGTGGCAGCGGTGGGAGCACAGCGGCACCGATTGGTGGAAACATATTCACAATAAGTGGGGTACACACATACACAAGGATGCAAGAACTCACAGTTTCTGCGTCTGAGTCGCCAGGAACACTGAGGTAGCCCCATTTTCTCTCTGAGCCGGGAGTAGAAGACTAGCAGCCGGAGGAAGAATAGAACCCGAGCCAGCAGGGGGAGGAGGAGAGAGTGAAGGAGGAGGGAGAGAGTGAAGGAGAGAGGAGATAGAAAGAGAGGAGAGAGGGAAGCAGGAGAGAGGGAGGAGAGAGGGAAGGAGTAGAGAGGTGAGAGAATAGGAGGGAGAGAGGGGTGATACATGTGAAAGTGTAAAGAGGACAGAGACGAGAGGACAGACCCCATGTACCAGGGCGGAAACCCCAGACACGGACACAAAACTGAATCTATCAGGGTTACCATGGTGATTATCAGATGAAGCAGGACCCGATTAGAACTCCTCAATGAATAAACAGAAGGACACAGCGGACAGGCTGAAAGCACCAGTAAATATCAAAGACAACTAAACACATATGCTTCCACCAAAGCAACATATCTGGGAGCAATGGAGTTCCAGTTTTAGTAGATACAAGAGAATCAGCCTTCTGGGCTTCATATTCTTTTTCGGGGACCAACTTTTCATTTAGTCTTGTCATTTACTCAGTTCCCATCCACCCACAAGCATCCTCCCTCCCCACCCAGAAACCATGTGTCACCTTCGTCATAACGAGGAGACCAAGGCGCAGACTGATTGGAATACGTCATTTTATTTCATGAAGAACACTTAAACAACACGAACGTGACGCTATAAACTACTGCTGACATGCAACTACACATAGACAATAACCCACAAAACCAAAATGGAAAGTGGCAACCTAAATAGGATCCCCATTCAGAGACAACGATAAACAGCTGCCTCTGATTGGGAACCAATTCAGGCCACCATAGACCTACATATACCTAGACATACTTAAACCTCATAGATATACAAAAACCCTAGACAGGGGAAAACTAAACCAACCACCCTTGTCACACCCTGACCAAAATAATAAAGAAAACAAAGATAGCTAAGGTCAGGGCATGACAGTACACCCCCCCCCCCCAAAGGTGCGGACTCCCGGCTGCAACCTAAACCTATATGGGAGGGTCTGGGAGGGCATCTAACCTCGGTGGAGGATCTGGTTCTCATCGCCGGATGTTCTGAACTGGGGACCGTAGCTGGAGACCCCGGACTGTTGGCCATCGTTGGAGGTTCCGGTCTGTGAACTGTCGTCGGACGCTCTGGCCTGCCGAGGCGCACTGTAGGCCTGGTGTCGGGCACTGGTGGTACTGGGCTGGTGACACGCACCTCAGGGCGAGTGCGGGGAGGAGGAACAGGGCGTACTAGACTGCCGAGGCGCACCGTAGGCCTGGTGCCGGCACTGGTGGTAGTGGGCTGGTGTTCTCAACTGGGGACCGTCGCTGGAGACCTCGGACTGTGGCCCAACGTTGAAGGTTCCGGACTGTGGCCCGACGTTGAAGGTTCCGGTCTGTGAACTGTCGCCGGACGCTCTGGACTGGGTACAATCGCCGGACTCTTTGGACTGGGTACTGTCGCCGGACTCTGGACTGCCGAGGCGCACTGTAGGCCTGGTGCCGGCACTGGTGGTACCGGGCTGGTGACACGCACCTCAGGTCGAGTGCGGGGAGGAGGAACAGGACGTATTGGACTCTGGAGAAGCACTGGAAGCCTGGTGCGTGGTGTTGGCACTGGTGGTACTGGAGGTCTGGAGTGTAGCGCTGACACAACCCGTCCTGGCTGGATGTTTATTTTCGCAGGACGCACTAGGCTGTGCAGACCCACCGGAGACACAGTACGCAGAGCCGGCGCAGGATATCCTGGTCCAAAGAGGTATACTGGAGACCCTGAGCGCTGAGCCGGCACCCTCCTTCCTGACTGGATGCCCATTCTAGCCCGGCCCATGCAAGGAGCTGGAATAGAGCGCAGCGGGCTCTACCGCATAACACGCTAGGCATATACAGTGCCTTCGGAAAGTATTCAGACCCCTTGACTTTTTCCACATTTTGCTAGGTTACAGCCTTTTTCTAAAATTGATGAAATCGTTTTTTCCCCTCATCAAGCTAAACACAATACCCCATAATGTTTTTTAGACATTTTTGCAAAACAATAAAAAATAAAAAACTGAAATATCATATTAACATAAGTATTGAGACCCTTTACTCAGTACTTTGTTGAAGCACCTTTGGCAGCAATGACAGCCTCGAGTCTTCTTGGGTATAAGCTTGGCACACCTGTATTTGGGGAGTTTCTCCCATTCTTCTCTGCAGATCCTCTCAAACTCTGTCAGGTTGGATGGGGAGCATCACTGCACAGCTATTTTCAGGTCTCTCTAGAGATGTTCAATTGGGTTCTAGTCCGGTCTCTGGTTGGGCCACTCAATGACATTCAGAGACCTGACTAGTCTCCCAGGCCCTGCTGCTGAAAACAACCCCACAGCATGATGCTGCCACCACTATTCTTCACCATAGGGATGACGGCGCTTGGCATTCAGACCAAAGAGTTCAATCTTGGTTTCATTGGACCAGAGAATCTTGTTTCTCATGGTCTGAGTGTCCTTTAGGTGCCTTTTGGCAAACTCCAATCGGGCTGTCATGTGCCTTTTACTGAGGAGTGTCTTCCATCTGACCACCCTACCATAAAGGCCTGATTGGTGGAGTTCTGCAGAGATGGTTGTCCTTCTGGAAGGTTCTCCCATCTCCACAGATGAACTTTGTCAGAGTGGCCGTCGGGTTTTTGGTCACCTCCCAGACCAAGGCCATTCTCCCCGGATTGCTCAGTTTGGCTGGGCGACCAGCTCTTTTTGGTTTTTGAGCGGGTGGTGGGAATACAATTATAAATAATTTGTTTCCATTGAGCCGCAAGAGTGTTAGTGAGGTTGGGCACAGAATCGTCTAGAATGTCATTGTATGCTGTAGCATTAAGATTTCCCTTCACTGGAACTAAGGGGCCGAGCCCGAACCATGACAAACAGCCCCGGACCACTATTCCTCCTCCACCAAACTTTACAGTTACCAGTAATTTGAAGGGGGTCCACATACTTTTGTATATATAGTGTATGGTTGCATAAAACATACTAATTTCAAACCTTGCTTACATTTGTATACAATCACGTGTCTCTCTATTATGCGTGGGAATACTTTCCTGGTGTTTTAACAGTCTTTTATGTCCTCCAATGAAAAAAAAATGAAAAACGTTTTATTTTTTAAATATACACTACTCAAAAAAATCAAGGGAACACTAAAATAACACATCCTAGATCTGAATGAATGAAATATTCTTATTAAATACTTTTTTCTTTACATAGTTGAATGTGCTGACAACAAAATCACACAAAAATTATCAATGGAAATCAAATTTATCAACCCATGGAGGTCTGGATTTGGAGTCACACTCAAAATTAAAGTAGAAAAGCATACTACAGGCTGATCCAACTTTGATGTAATGTCCTTAAAACAAGTCAAAATGAGGCTCAGTAGTGTGTGTGGCCTCCACGTGCCTGTATGACCTCCCTACAACGCCTAGGCATGCTCCTGAAGAGGTGGCCGATGGTCTCCTGAGGGATCTCCTCCCAGACCTGGACTAAAGCATCCGCCAACTCCTGGACAGTCTGTGGTGCAACGTGGCGTTGGTGGATGGGAGCGAGACATGATGTCCCAGATTTGCTCAATTGGATTCAGGTCTGGGGAACGGGCGGGCCAGTCCATAGCATCAATGCCTTCCTCTTGCAGGAACTGCTGACACACTCCAGCCACATGAGGTCTAGCATTGTCTTGCATTAGGATGAACCCAGGGCGAACCGCAGCATATGGTGTCACAAGGGGTCTGAGGATCTCATCTCGGTACCTAATGGCAGTCAGCCTACCTCTGGCGAGCACATGGAGGGCTGTGCAGCCCCCCAAAGAAATGCCACCCCACACCATGACTGACCCACCGCCAAACCGGTCATGCTGGAGGATGTTGAAGGCAGCAGAACGTTCTCCACAGCGTCTCCAGACTCTGTCACATGTGCTCAGTGTGAACCTGCTTTCATCTGTGAAGAGCACAGGGTGCCAGTGGCGAATTTGCCAATCTTAGTGTTCTCTGGCAAATGCCAAACGTCCTGCACAGTGTTGGGCTGTAAGCACAACCCCCACCTGTGCACGTCGGGCCCTCATACCACCCTCATGGAGTCTGTTTCTGACCATTTGAGCAGACACCTGCACATTTGTGGCCTGCTGCAGGTCATTTTGCAGGGCTCTGGCAGTGCTCCTCCTTGCACAAAGGTGGAGGTAGCGGTCCTGCTGCTGGGTTGTTGCCCTCCTACGGCCTCCTCCATGTCTCCTGATGTACTGGCCTGTCTCCTGGTAGCGCCTCCATGCTCTGGACACTATGCTGACAGACACAGCAAACCTTCTTGCCACAGCTCGCATTGATGTTCCATCCTGGATGAGCTGCACTACCTGAGCCACTTGTGTGGGTTGTAGACTCCGTCTCATGCTACCACTAGAGTGAAAGCACCGCCAGCATTCAAAAGTGACCAAAACATCAGCCAGGAAGCATAGGAACTGAGAAGTGGTCTGTGGTCACCACCTGCAGAACCACTCCTTAATTGGGGGTGTCTTGCTAAATGCCTATAATTTCCACCTGTTGTCTATTTCATTTGCACAACAGCATGTGAAATTTATTGTCAATCAGTGTTGCTTCCTAAGTGGACAGTTTGATTTCACAGAAGTGTGATTGACTTGGAGTTACATTGTGTTGTTTAAGTGTTCCCTTTATTTTCTGGAGCAGTGTATTTATTTTGCTAAGAAAACCTCAGTTGGGGAACCTTACATTAAAGGGTGCTTTGCTATTTTTGGGTATTGGAATGACCTCTGCCTCCCTCCACGTCCGAGGGCAGAATCCGTCTTCAAGGCTTAGATTGAAGATGTGGCAAATAGGAATCGCAATGTATTCCTCTACCAACCTCAGTAATTTACCATCCAGGTTGTCAGTTCCAAGTGGTTTGACCTTATTTATAGGTAGCAATCATTTGTTCACCTATTCAACACTAACTGCAGAAGTCAAAGCGACAGTGCTCGTCTTTCATTATTCGGTCCATTTTGTATGAATATGAAGGCTCAGCAGTTGTTGTTTGCACGGTGTTTCCTCCGACACATTGGTGCGGCTGGCTTCCGGGTTAGATGCGCACTGTGTTAAGAAGCAGTGCGGCTTGGTTGGGTTGTGTTTCGGAGGACGCATGACTTTCGACCTTCGTCTCTCCCGAGCCCGTACAGGAGTTGTAGCGATGAAACAAGATAGTAACAATTGGATACCACAGAATTTGGGAGGAAAGGGGGTAAAATAAAAGTTAGTAAAGTGGTTGGCAATATCAAAGGGTTTTGGCAGTTTTAACAGTCAGTCAAGGTGTGTTGACATGGCGGTTATACTCTCAACACATCGGAGCGGCGTCCAGCCTGCGGTGTAGAGAAGGAGAAGGTATGTAGGGGTGCGTGCCCCAGTAGTTTGTGCAAGTTCTAAATCTGTTTGCTAAAAGTAGCCATTTATTCTCTATAGTCCTCCGCAAGGAAACAATTGTTGCATCGGAATTCCGGTCGGTCCACAGTGTCCCGGAAGAGAGCATAGTAAAGCGAGAGAGAGAGAGAGAGAGCATAGTAAAGAGAGAGAGAGAGCATAGTAAAGCGAGAGAGAGAGAGCATAGTAAAGCGAGAGAGAGAGAGCATAGTAGAGAGAGAGAGAGAAAGCATAGTAAAGAGAGAGAGAGAGCATAGTAAAGAGAGAGAGAGAGCATAGTAAAGCGAGAGAGAGAGCATAGTAAAGCGAGAGAGAGAGAGCATAGTAAAGCGAGAGAGAGAGCATAGTAAAGCGAGAGAGAGAGCATAGTAAAGCGAGAGAGAGAGCATAGTAAAGCGAGAGAGAGAGCATAGTAAAGCGAGAGAGAGAGCATAGTAAAGCGAGAGAGAGAGCATAGTAAAGCGAGAGAGAGAGCATAGTAAAGAGAGAGAGAGAGAGAGAGAGAGAGAGCATAGTAAAGCGAGAGAGCATAATAAAGCGAGAGAGAGAGAGAGAGCATAGTAAGAGAGAGAGAGCATAGTAAAGAGAGAGAGAGAGAGCATAGTAAAGAGAGAGAGAGAGAGAGCATAGTAGTGAGAGAGAGCATAGTAGAGAGAGAGAGAGCATAGTAAAGAGAGAGAGAGAGAGCATAGTAAAGAGAGAGAGAGAGCATAGTAAAGAGAGAGAGAGAGCATAGTAAAGAGAGAGAGAGAGCATAGTAAAGCGAGAGAGAGAGCATAGTAAAGCGAGAGAGAGAGCATAGTAAAGCGAGAGAGCATAGTAAAGAGAGAGAGAGAGAGAGAGAGAGAGAGAGCATAGTAAAGCGAGAGAGCATAGTAAAGCGAGAGAGAGAGAGAGAGCATAGTAAAGAGAGAGAGAGAGAGCATAGTAAAGAGAGAGAGAGAGAGAGAGAGCATAGTAAAGAGAGAGAGAGAGCATAGTAAAGCGAGAGAGAGAGCATAGTAAAGAGAGAGAGAGAGAGAGAGCATAGTAAAGCGAGAGAGAGAGCATAGTAAAGCGAGAGAGAGAGCATAGTAAAGAGAGAGAGAGAGAGAGAGAGAGAGAGAGAGAGAGAGCATAGTAAAGCGAGAGAGCATAATAAAGCGAGAGAGAGAGAGAGAGCATAGTAAGAGAGAGAGAGAGCATAGTAAAGAGAGAGAGAGAGAGAGAGCATAGTAAAGAGAGAGAGAGAGCATAGTAAAGAGAGAGAGAGAGAGAGCATAGTAGTGAGAGAGAGAGCATAGTAGAGAGAGAGAGAGAGCATAGTAAAGAGAGAGCATAGTAAAGAGAGAGAGAGAGAGCATAGTAAAGAGAGAGAGAGCATAGTAAAGAGAGAGAGAGAGCATAGTAAAGCGAGAGAGAGAGCATAGTAAAGCGAGAGAGAGAGCATAGTAAAGCGAGAGAGCATAGTAAAGCGAGAGAGCATAGTAAAGAGAGAGAGAGAGAGAGAGAGAGAGAGCATAGTAAAGCGAGAGAGAGAGAGAGAGCATAGTAAAGAGAGAGAGAGAGAGCATAGTAAAGAGAGAGAGAGAGCATAGTAAAGAGAGAGAGAGAGCATAGTAAAGAGAGAGAGAGAGCATAGTAAAGCGAGAGAGAGAGCATAGTAAAGCGAGAGAGAGAGCATAGTAAAGCGAGAGAGCATAGTAAAGAGAGAGAGAGAGAGAGAGAGAGAGAGCATAGTAAAGCGAGAGAGCATAGTAAAGCGAGAGAGAGAGAGAGAGCATAGTAAAGAGAGAGAGAGAGCATAGTAAAGAGAGAGAGAGAGAGAGAGCATAGTAAAGAGAGAGAGAGCATAGTAAAGAGAGACAGCATAGTAAAGAGAGAGAGACAGAGCATAGTAAAGAGAGAGAGACAGAGCATAGTAAAGAGAGAGAGACAGAGCATAGTAAAGAGAGAGAGACAGAGCATAGTAAAGAGAGAGAGACAGAGCATAGTAAAGAGAGAGAGACAGAGCATAGTAAAGAGAGAGAGAGCATAGTAAAGAGAGAGAGAGCATAGTAAAGAGAGAGAGAGCATAGTAAAGAGAGAGAGAGCATAGTAAAGAGAGAGAGAGCATAGTAAAGAGAGAGAGCATAGTAAAGAGAGAGAGCATAGTAAAGAGAGAGAGCATAGTAAAGAGAGAGAGACAGAGCATAGTAAAGAGAGAGAGACAGAGCATAGTAAAGAGAGAGAGACAGAGCATAGTAAAAAGAGAGAGAGAGCATAGTAAAGAGAGAGAGAGCATAGTAAAGAGAAAGAGAGCATAGTAAAGAGAAAGAGAGCATAGTAAAGAGAGAGAGAGCATAGTAAAGAGAGAGAGAGCATAGTAAAGAGAGAGAGAGCATAGTAAAGAGAGAGAGAGCATAGTAAAGAGAGAGAGACAGAGCATAGTAAAGAGAGAGAGAGAGCATAGTAAAGAGAGAGAGAGCATAGTAAATACAGCTCCTCCAGTGCATGAAACACTTGCTTTTTCCTCTTAACGGGGAAGCATCCATGGGAGGAAACAAATATACTCATTCCATGTCGCAGAGATATCGATTTACAGGTGGAGTAAAAAAAGAGTGGGCCGTGCATACCCATAACATGATGCAGTCTGCACTATGCTTGAAAATATGGACAGTGGTACTTAGTAATGTGTTGTATAGGGTTTTCTCCAAACATAACACTTTGTATTCAGGACAAACATTTTTTGCAGTTCTACTTTAATGCCTTATTGCAAACAGGATGCATGTTTTGGAATATTTTTTTATTCTGTACAGGCTTCCTTCTTTTCACTCTGTCAATTAGTTTAGTATTGTGGGGTAACTGCAATGTTGTTGATCCATGCTCAGTTTTCTCCTATCAGTGACTAGTGTTCAATTATTAAAGTGGCCAGTGATTTCATGTCTATGTATATAGGATAGCAGCCTCTAAGGTGCAGGGTTGAGTAGCCGGTTGGTAGCCGGCTAGTGATGGCTATTTAACAGTCTGATTGCTGTTTTTTAGTCTCTCGGTCCCAGCTTCTTTGAGCATGGCTATATTGCCAGGATATCAAGACAGCTGGAAAAAATAGCTAGGGTTGCCATTTAATAAAAAAAAAAATGTAATATTGATGATGTCATTGTTATCTTTAGTGTTAAGAACCACATGGGTGTGAAACCAAAAGCAGGAGCCACAGGGAAACCCACCCATTGATTGTTCCCCACCCAGAACCCCCCCACCCATTGGTTGTTTCCCACTCAGAACGCCCCCCCATTGGTTGTCATCCCCTGGTCCCCCCACCCATTGGTTGTTCCCCACCCAGAAACCCCCACCCATTGATTGTTTCCCAATGCATGCCACCGAAACCGGAACACCGGGCTTCAGTTATGATGAATATTACTTACAGTGTACATGAACATTATAGGAAGAATTGCTGCTATAGATATCTACTGTGTGTTTGTTTCCCTCATCCACCCCTATATTCATTCTGTTCTATTCATACAATATTTTCAAGCAGGGAGATTCACAGAAGCCAGTCACCATTCATCTCCATAATCTCTGTAATCATGGCCCTCCACCTCTGCTGTTATTGAGAGCAGAGCCCACAGCCAGAATTAATGTTGTTAGTCATGTCTGAGGTGAAATTAGAAATGTCAGACAGGCAGGAAGTGTGTGTCGCCTGTTAACCTAACAATGTCTCCGATTTGTCCTTTTTTTATGATTGTGTTTTTGATCTCTTCTACATTCTGGGGGGTATTTCCTATTTATTAACGTGGGAATAGTCTGTGCCCAGTGGGATGTGTGTATGTTTGTATTCTGCAGGGCTCATTTGTAAAAGAGACCTAGGTCTCAAAATCGAAACTTAAGAGAGTCGGTCAATATGACTCTGTCAATCACAAAACTCAGCTTATTATTTAGTTTAGTGTTGTGAGAAAAGAAACAGAAATGTTGTTCTAAGCCAGGTTCTACCAGAGCATAGCACACATACAAAAGATATACAGTATATACAAATGTGAGTTTAGGTACATTTTCCTGGCTCCTAGTCAATGTCTATATGTGAGCTGTGCTGTGAGCTGTGCTGTGCTGTGAGCTGTGCTGTGTGTGTGTGTGTGTGTGTGAGACACTGCCCTGCTGTTCCTCAGCCCTGGGGTCACTGGTGCTATTGACACTGTTCACACAATGGTTTCAACACAGCCATGACTCACTCATCAATCCTCTTTATGAGCTGTGTGTGTGTGTGGCAGTAGGCCTGCCAGTCTGTCTTCTTGTGTGCCAGAGCATGGCAGATGCATCTTTGTGTCCATTATGTGTGTGTGTGTGTGTTTACTATACGGCAGGGTATTACCGTAGACACAGCGCAGCTCATGCGTCGGCTGGCGGCCTTGCTGTGTGTGTGTGTGTGTGTGTGTGTTTACTATACGGCAGGGTATTACCGTAGACACAGCGCAGCTCATGCGTCGGCTGGCGGCCTTGCTGTGTGCCGACATCAGAGCATCGATGTCCTCGTCTTTATCATTATCATCAAACTCCTGGAGAACACAGAAACCATCAAAGGAGACATCAACCAATGGAATCTCTCTGTAGATTCACAGTAATAAGGCAATACAGTGTAAACACATCCGTCAGTTTTCTGTGGCAACTTCATATTCAATCAGACAGGTCAGGATTTAATCAGACAGGTCAGGATTTAATCAGACAGGTCAGGATTTAATCAGACAGGTCAGGATTTAATCAGACAGGTCAGGATTTAATCAGACAGGTCAGGATTTAATCAGACAGGTCAGGATTTAATCAGACAGGTCAGGATTTAATCAGACAGGTCAGGATTTATTCAGACAGGTCAGGATTTATTCAGACAGGTCAGGATTTAATCAGACAGGTCAGGATTTATTCAGACAGGTCAGGATTTATATAGAACAGGTCAGGATTTAATCAGACAGGTCAGGATTTAATCAGACAGGTCAGGATTTATTCAGACAGGTCAGGATTTAATCAGACAGGTCAGGATTTAATCAGACAGGTCAGGATTTATTCAGACAGGTCAGGATTTAATCAGACAGGTCAGGATTTAATCAGACAGGTCAGGATTTATTCAGACAGGTCAGGATTTATTCAGACAGGTCAGGATTTAATCAGACAGGTCAGGATTTAATCAGACAGGTCAGGATTTAATCAGACAGGTCAGGATTTAATCAGACAGGTCAGGATTTATTCAGACAGGTCAGGATTTATTCAGACAGGTCAGGATTTAATCAGACAGGTCAGGATTTAATCAGACAGGTCAGGATTTATTCAGACAGGTCAGGGTGTTAATTAGATTACTCGCTTATCACACACTGTCTTTGAGCTCTTTATGAGTGTGTGTGTCTCTGTATGTATGTGTATGTGTCTGTGCATGTGTGTGATTGTGTATTCACGTGTGTAGAAAGATCAGACAACTTAATTAAATGCTCACCTACAGTAAATACGGAGTAGTGACCCTTAGCCAGTAGTTCTTATGTACAGCTGTTCCACCACACAGCCTCCAGCCTCAGCTGCAGCTACAGGCTTTTATGTGAGGCTACACTCACTAATGAGCTCTTAACTGGGCAATAGCCTCCACAATGTATAGGCATTGATTGAAAATTAATGTTAAATCTGGTTTGTGCTCAGTGGGACTATCATTTGTTTTTCAACAGGACAATGACCCAACACACCTCCAGGCTGTGTACGGGCTATTTTACCAAGAAGGAGAGTGATGGAGTGCTGCATCAGATGACCTGGCCTCCACAATCACCTGACCTCACCCTAATTGAGATGGTTTGGGATGAGTTGGACCGCAGAGTGAAGGAAAAGCAGCCAACAAGTGCTCAGCATATGTGGGAACTCCTTCAAGACAGTTTGAAAAGATTCCTCATGAAGCTGGTTGAGAGAATGCCAAGAGTGTGCATATCTTTCATCAAGGGAAAGGGTGGCTGCTTTAAAGAATCTCATATATAAAATATATTTAGATTTGTTTAACAATTTTTTGGTTATTACATGATTCCATGTGTTATTTCATAGCTTTGATGTCTTCGCTATCATCCTACAATGTAGAAAATAGTAAAAAAAGAAAGAAAGAAAAACCCTTGAATGAGTAGGTGTGTCCAAACTTTTGACTGATACTGTATATACACTACCGTTCAAAAGTTTAGGGTAACTTAGAAATGTCCTTGTTTTTGAAAGAAAAGCACATTTGCTGATGCTCCAGATACTCAACTATTCTAAAGAAGGACAGTTTTATAGCTTCTTTAATCAGAACAACAGTTTTCAGCTGTGCTAACATAATTGCAAAACGGTTTTCTAATGATCAATTAGACTTTAAAATGATAAACTTGGATTAGCTAACACAACGTGCCATTGGAACACAGGAGGGATGGTTGCTGATAATGGGCCTCTGTACGACTATGTAGATATTCCATTAAAAATCTGCCGTTTCCAGCTACAATAGTCATTTACAACATTAACAATGTCTACACTGTATTTCTGATCAATTTGATGTTATTTTAATTGACTTTTTTCTTCTTCTTCTTTTTTTGAACAGTAGTGTATTTCTCATTGTGACCTGCTGCTGCTGACTATCAGGCAGTGAGCAGGCTGTTACTGATTGAGTGCAGAGGCAGCTGAGTCAAGGAGACAGAGCAGCATGCACACGTCATGACAACTTTTTACCAGGCCATTTAGATTGGTCATTATGGAGACACCCCTTTTCCATAAAACATATTAACTATCTAGAACTGATAGAACAGAGACAAAGCATTGGAAAACTACTTTAGGCGCACTAGAGCTCTTTAGATAAATTGGCTCAGAGGTGGTTTAAAGTAACCTGCATTCGAATGTCAACTTTTCTTATGGAGAACAGTATCAAGCGATAAGTTTTACTCATGCTCAGTTCTAGGGTTTGGGGCGCTGTGCGGGTGGAAATTTGAAATGGAAATTATGGAACTCCCTCGTGTGCTTGTGTTATGGGGAAAAAGACCACAATGAAAATGACATGAAATGTGGAGAATGCCTTCCATTTGATACAATAAATATATTAAAATGAAGATATCACTGGAGTCCTTGCAAATCAATTTGTGCCACTTGTGTAGCCTACCTGGAGCTGGCAAAAAGATTTCATAAATAGCCTATAACTCAGTTTGCTGTTGTAGCCTTGTGTTAAAAGTCAATCAATTATTTTTACACAGCTTAAAAATATGAGAGGCCCACCAATATGAGAGGTCCACCACTATAAGAGGTCCACCACTATGAGAGGTCCACCACTATGAGAGGTCAACCACTATGAGAGGTCAACCACTATGAGAGGTCCACCACTATGAGAGGTCCACCACTATGAGAGGTCCACCACTATGAGAGGTCCACCACTATGAGAGGTCCACCACTATGAGAGGTCCACCACTATGAGAGGTCCACCACTATGAGAGATCCACCACTATGAGAGATCCACCACTGTGATAGGTCAACCAATGTGAGAGGTCCACCACTATGAGAGGTCCCCCAATATGAGAGGTCCACCACTATGAGAGGTCCACCACTATGAGAGGTCCACCACTATGAGAGGTCCACCACTATGAGAGGTCCACCACTATGAGAGGTAAACCACTATGAGAGGTAAACCACTATGAGAGGTAAACCACTATGAGAGGTCCACCACTATGAGAGGTCCACCACTGAGAGGTCCAATATGAGAGGTTCAACAATATGAGAGGTCAACCACTATGAGAGGTCCACCACTATGAGAGGTCCACCACTATGAGAGGTCCACCACTATGAGAGGTCCACCACTATGAGAGGTCCACCACTATGAGAGGTCCACCACTATGAGAGGTTCACCACTATGAGAGGTCCACCACTATGAGAGGTCCACCACTATGAGAGGTCCACCAATATGAGAGGTCCACCAATATGAGAGGTCCACCAATATGAGAGGTCCACCACTTTGAGAGGTCCACCAATGTGAGAGGTCCACCACTATGAGAGGTCCACCACTATGAGAGATCAACCACTATGAGAGATCAACCACTATGAGAGGTCCACCACTATGAGAGGTCCACCACTATGAGAGGTCCACCACTATGAGAGGTCCACCAAAGTCCTTGTCTATTCAGTGAGAGCCCAACAACATGGAACGGAGTGTTCAGAGGATAGTTTAGGTTTTGGGAAAACACAACAAAAAAAACATTTTCAGACACTGAGATGGTAAAAGAATGTGTGAAGTTGCTGACATCTTGCTTGAAGGTGAACAAAAAGATGAGCTGAGGGTAAAGATCAAACAGGTCCCACTGTCAGATTCCACAGCAATGAGGAGAACTGAAATATTAGCTGAAGATTTAACTAAAAAAATTAAAATTTAAAAAATTGAACCTTTATTTGACTAGGCAAGTCAGTTAAGAACAATGACGGCCTACCCCGGCCAGAGCCGGACAACGCTGGGCCAATTGTGCGACGCCCTATGGGACTCCCAATCACAGCCGGATGTGACACAGCCTGGATGAGCCCATTCAGAATGCACCATGCTTTTCTTTAGCCGTCTGGTGTTAGTAAGATTTTCTAACGAAGCAAAGAAGGAATTCTGCGAGGAGTTGTTGGGCTTAACACATCTAGAAGCACACACACGGGGAGAGGATATCCATGAGGCCATCAACGAGATGCTGACAAAAAGGGGGATAGATCTGAAGTCAGGGGTCTCCATCACCACAGATGGAGGTCCAGCCATGAGGGAGAGGACTGGTTGCACGTTTGAAAGAGGACCACCCTGACATCATATCACTGCATCCTCCATCAATCTGTCCTGTGTGCCAGTCTGGGAAAATAGCATTCTGAGGCCATGACAACGATGATGAAACTGATCAACCTTTTGAGAGCAACTTCATCCCTACAACACCGCTTGCTACGAGGCATTCTGACAGAGGTCAATGCCAGTTTTGATGAGTTACTACAGCACAACAATGTCAGATGGCTCAGCAAAGGCAGGGTTTGGGAAAGCCTTTGGGCCATTCAGGAGGAAATCAAAGCTTTCTTATTAGAGCAAAAGAGTGACAGAGTTTTTGGAAGATGAGGAGAAGATGGAAACAGTTGCATTTTTGACAGACATGACATCACACCTTAATCAACTGAATGTTAAGCTGCAGGGACAGGACAACACAGTGTGTGACATGATAACAGCAGTTCGGGCTTTCCAGAAGAAATTGGAGCTTTTCAAGAATGATCTTCAGAGAGAACTTGTCCACTTCCCCAATCTTGTGGTGCAAACGCAGGGAGACAAAGATGTTCCCAATCATGTTGATTTCATCTAGAAGCTGATGGATAACTTCAAGGCTTGCTTTGAGGACTTCACTGTTGGAAGAGAACTGCTGCTACTCATCCAGGACCCTTTCTTAGTCACAAAAGTGACAAAGTTGTCAAAAGAAGCAAAACAGATGTTCAGATGTTGCATCACCCAATAAAATAGTTGATTAAGCTGCAAGAAAATGTGTCTTTGAAGGATTAGGCTGGTGACTGTGACCCTGTCACTTTCTGGGGAAAGATGGTGCCTTCAGCTGCTGCCCCTGTTCTCAAGAAACGGGCACTATACACCCTGACAATGTGTGGCTCCACATACAGCTGTGAATACAGCCTTCTCCACAATGAACTTTAAAAAATACCGCACCAGGTTTACCAATGAGCACCTGCACTAATGTCTCAGAGTTGCTCTCACACCATTTGTGCCAAAGTTAAAACCATTGGCAGTTGACAGAAAGTGTCATTTCTCTCATTGATGCAAGGGCAAGGCCCAGAGTGACTTCGACATGAATATTGCATGGCCCACTGTCATTCTGTGCATTCAGATTCTTATTATTGTTCAACTCTCCTTCGTTCTCCAGAAAACATGCACTTTATTTGATAAAAAATAAATTATTTAATTCAAGGCCCATGTATAATGGTGGACTTTTTAGATAGATAATTATGCAACCACTTTCATAATTCAGCAATGTTGATGTAATGTTGTACATTCTTACATTCAAAAGAAGTAATAATTAATAGTACTTATTAGTCTAATTTAATGTATTTAATTGACATTTTATGTAACAAAATGTTTCCTAAGTCGTAGACTAAAAGCTTTGTTTCTATGCTTGAACCACAGTGCCGATAAAGGACGATATCCATCCGGACATTTGTCACTGGACCTTCTGAAATACTAGTTGAGTACCCCTGGGCTATAGGCTGTCTGCATCTAGCTTAGCAAAGTTTAATTGCAATTTTCAACCCAGATTTTAGTCAGTAGCCTAGGCCTATTGAAATAACACGTCAATCTTGCAAATAGGCCATTTATAACAGTTTATAGTGTTAGCATCTGGCACATAATAACGGCACAAATACATTCGGTTTTTGAAGTGTCCAAGTGTTGTCCAAGTGTTTCTTGCACAGAGATTGAGATCCTCTGTCCAATTTTCATCACTCAAACTCTCCTGTCGGATATATCTATAGTTATGCACATGCGCAAACAAGATTTATTTACAATTATAAATTGGGTGGTTTGAGCTCTGAATGCTGATTGGTTGAAAGCATGGTATATCAGACGTGTACCAGGGGTATGACAAAAACATACTTTTTACTGCTCTAATTACGTTGGTAACCAGTTTATAACAGCAATAAGGCACCTCTGGGGTTTGTGGTATATGGCCAATACACCACAGCTAAGGGCTGTGCCCTAAGAACAGCCCTTAGCCGTGGTGTTTTGGCCATACATTACACCTCCTCTGGCCTTATTGTTTAATCATAGCAGTCAAAACAAGTTAAATCGGCATCCATTGATGGTAAATGATCTGGAGAGTTTAATAAGAGCGATTTATCTTTTCTCTTGTCACATATTCTTAAACTCACAAGAATCATTATTTTGATGGAAAACCGAATTTTGCTTCTTAGCCTACTTTGTTAAAAATGACATCGATATTCCTTCTTAATTCGCTCGATAAAATTATGGAAAAAGGATGAATGTAGCAACACCTCTCTTGCTGGGAAACATTTTCTTTTAGCTAGTTTTCAGACAGAACAAACACTGCAATTAGCTACGCTACGTTTCCTCGAAGAATAACCAAGACCACACCAACCATAGCAGACAAAACTGGTTAAAACCATAACGCACATTTAAACAGAACCTCAGTTGTGCATGCTAGCATCAATTTACCAGACTCAACTGACAGCAGCGCCATGCATAAGTAAAATGTAGTCTGGGGGCTGCACAAGGGGCACAAGGGTAAATACCGGTATACATCATTTTAATAGCAGGATACTGTAAAGTCCATTATCCCTCTGAAGAGTATGAATTAGGCTGTTTGAGAATGTTTGAATCCTAAGTAACCTACCTACACATAGTACAATACAAACATAGCTACTGTAGTAGGTCAAAACTGTGTGCTGGAAAACCTTGGTAGAGCATGGGTGGAATAGGCATTGTGGTGCTTGTGAATTTCCTTTATTTTTTGGCTTCAGACCAATGCCTATTCTCACTTAAGAAGTAGTTTGGGGTTTCTAATAGCTTAGAGGAAGTCCACTGTACTGTGCACTATCTGTATGTATCAAAGATCATGGTTATGTTGCCATAGAGATGGACACAAAATATGTTGACTTATTCCGGGGTAAGGTGTGTGGGTGGTGTGTGGAGGTGGACAAGAGGTGTGTGTGTGTACCGTGTCATTGAGCCCAGGAACGGAGCGGCTCCTCAGGCTGAGGGCCTCATCACTGGCAGAACCAGGAACAGACAGGTCCACCTCAGAACGACTACGATCTACAGAGAGAGAGAGAGAGATGGAGATGGAGGGAGAGAGAGAGAGAGAGATGAGAGGAGGAAGTGACAAGGTATTCCCTCCCCACAGCCACACATAAAGAATGTTATTTCCAGTTATTTCACAGCTGTGCCTAATGGCACTAATTGGAGTTGTTATGAAATGCTAACATGTGACAGAGCACCATATGCTGCTACAACAGCCATCTGCTACCAGGGGAAGATGAGAAACGTGTTTGAGTGGCGAAAGGGAGAAAGGCAGAAAAGGAGAAGAGAGAGGAAAGAAAGAGTAGAAGAGGAACAAGAACAGGGGAGTATGTGAGTGTAAGAGAGAGATCAAGAGAGGTCTAGAGTGAGAGAAAGAAAGAAAGAAAGAGTGAGGAAGAGAGGAGTATTAGGAGAGAGAGATAAATAAATAGAGAGAGAGGGATAAATTCACAGAGCTAGAGAGACATGGTGGAGCTCAGAGAGCTAGTCCACACAATCCAGCAGAACAAACCAGACCAGCACAACAACAACCCCCCAACAAGACCCGGGGGGCAGAAGTTGGAGATGGACGGCTGGCTGAGAGAGCTGGCTGCTATATGGACTGAGGTGAGAGAACTTATGGAGACACACACGGTACTGAACGAGGTCAGAAAGCTGAGGTGTAACAGAGAGCAGTACACTCCCCCAGAGAAGCCAGCAGAACAGCCCACCTCAGACCTGGATCACAACCTCAACACCACAATGGGATAGACAACACAGGACCCACCAACCCAACAGACCCCACCCCCTCCTGTCAGCTCTCCTGATAGCCCTCCTGACAACCCCTCCCACCCCCCCCCACACATCCACTGAGGACACACAAAAGCCAGAGATTGTGCTCCTCATTGACTCAAATGGCAAATACATTCAAGAGGATAAACTTTTTTCACAAACACAAAGTGGCTAAACTCTGGTGCCCAAACACTAGGCATGCCCTGGAGCTGTTGTCAGAGGACAGACTAGAGTCCCCCAGCAACATCATAATTCACATGGGCAAAAATGAGGTCCCAGATGGAAAGGGTGGCAACAGCACGGGAGCAGCTCTGTCGGACACTGGGTATGTACATAGTCAATGGTAGGCTTCGAGGGGACTCCTATGGTAGGTACACCTATAGCTCATCTCTTGGCAGTAGTACTGTGGACTATTTTATCACTGACCTCAACCCAGAGTATCTTAGAGCGTCCACAGTCAGTCCACAGACACCCCTATCAGATCTCAGCAAAATCACACTCTACTTGAACCGAGCTATGCTCAATCATGAGGCTTCAAAGCCAAAGGAACTGAATAATATTAAGAAATGCTATAGATGGAAGGAAAATAGTGTGGAAACATACCAAAAAACAATTAGGCAACAACAAATTCAATCCTTTCTAGACAATTTCCTGTAATAGTGAAGGTGTAAACTTGGCAGTAAAAAACCTAAGCAGTATATTTGACCTCTCAGCTTTCCTATCAAATCAAAACATTTCAAGCAGACAACCTAAGACAAGAACAATGACAAATGGTTTGATGAAGAATGCAAAAGCCTAAGAAAGAAATTGAGAAACCAATCCAACCTAAAACATAGAGACCCAGAAAACCTGAGCCTTCACTATGGTGAATCACTAAATTAATACAGAAATACACTACGGAAAAGGAAGGAACATCACATCAGAAATCAGCTGAATGTATTTGAAGAATCCATAAAATCGAACCACTTCTGGGAAAATTGGAAAACTCTAAAAAAACAGAGATGTATGGATAAACCACTGATCCAATCTTTTTGGCTTTACAACAAAGAACAAACAGCAAAAACATATTCATGATCAAATCATTTTTTTTAGAATCAACTATTAAAGACTACCAGAACCCACTGGATTCTCCAATTACATTGAATGAACTACAGGACAAAATAAAAACCCTCCAACCCAAAAAGGCATGTGGGGTTGAAATGAAATGATAACATATGTCACTGTCACCAACCAAGGAGGGCCTACAGCAGCACCTAGATCTTCTGCACAGATTCTGTCAGACCTGGGCTCTGAAAGTAAATCTCAGTAAGACAAAAACAATGGTGTTCCAAAAAAAGGTCCAGTTGCCAGGACCACGAATACAAATTCCACCTAGGGACTTCTATGCCATCAAAAGAGACATAAAATTTGACATACCAATTAAGATCTGGCAAAAAAAAACAGAGCCATCACCTGCAGAGAGATGAACCTGAGAGGAGCCCCCCCCCCCCTAAGCAAGCTGGTCCTGGGGCTCTGTTCACAAACACAAACAGACCCCACAGAGCCCCAGGACAGCAACACAATTAGACCCAACCAAATCACGAGAAAACAAAAAGATAATTACTTGACACATTGGAAAGAATTAACAAAAGAACAGAGCAAACTAGAATGCTATTTGGCCCTAAACAGAGAGTACACAGTGGCAGAATACCTGACCACTGTGACCAACCCAAAATGAGGGAAATCTTTGACTATGTACAGATGAGCATAGACTTGCTATTGAGAAAAGCCGCCGACGGCAGACCTGGCGCACAAGACAGGTTATGTGCCCACTGCCCACAAAATGAGGTGGAAACTGAGCTGCACTTCCTAACCTCCTTAGAGACACATATCAAATGTATCAAATCAAATGTTGATAAACTCCCATATCTATTGGGTGACATACCACAGTGTTTAATCACAGCAGCAAGACTTGTGACTTGTTTCCACAAGGAAAGGGCAACCAGTGAAGAACAAACTCCATTGTAAATACAACATGTATTTGATCTATGATCTATTTCACTTGCTTTGTCAATGTAAACATATGTTTCCCATGCCAATAAAGACCCTTAAAATGAGTGAGTGAGTGAGTGAGTGAGTGAGAGAGAGTGAGAGAGAGTGAGAGAGAGATATGTATATAACAGGGTGGGAGGGAGGAAGAGAGTAACATAGGAGCTGTAATAACTTATGCCCTTTGCAGCTTTAGTGACAGTTTAACGTGTAAACTTCATTCTTACAAAGTGCTACAACTCTCCAGTCTACGTCACGCTCCCACGCACCCAGCCTAATAGAACACTTCCTAACACATGCTCCCACGCACCCAGCCTAATAGAACACTTCCTAACACATGCTCCCATGCACCCAGCCTAATAGAACACTTCCTAACACATGCTCCCATACACCCAGCCTAATAGAACACTTCCTAACACATGCTCCCAAGCACCCAGTCTAATAGAACACTTCCTAACACATGCTCCCACGCACCCAGCCTAATAGAACACTTCCTAACACATGCTCCCATGCACCCAGCCTAATAGAACACTTCCTAACACATGCTCCCATACACCCAGCCTAATAGAACACTTCCTAACACATGCTCCCAAGCACCCAGTCTAATAGAACACTTCCTAACACATGCTCCCATGCACCCAGCCTAATAGAACACTTCCTAACACATGCTCCCACACACCCAGCCTAATAGAACACTTCCTAACACATGCTCCCACGCACCCAGCCTAATAGAACACTTCCTAACACATGCTCCCATGCACCCAGCCTAATAGAACACTTCCTAACACATGCTCCCATGCACCCAGCCTAATAGAACACTTCCTAACACATGCTCCCATGCACCCAGCCTAATAGAACACTTCCTAACACATGCTCCCATACACCCAGCCTAATAGAACACTTCCTAACACATGCTCCCAAGCACCCAGTCTAATAGAACACTTCCTAACGCATGCACCCAGTCAAATAGAACATTTCCAATCGCACACACCCAGTCTAATAGAACACTTCCTAACCCACACACCCAGTCTAATAGAACACTTCCTAACACATGCTCCCAAGCACCCAGTCTAATAGAACACTTCCTAACCCACACACCCAGTCTAATAGAACACTTCCTAACACATGCTCCCATACACCCAGTCTAATAGAACACTTCCTAACCCACACACCCAGTCTAATAGAACACTTCCTAACACATGCTCCCACGCACCCAGTCTAATAGAACACTTCCTAACCCACACACCCAGTCTAATAGAAAACTTCCTAACACATGCTCCCATATACCCAGTCTAATAGAACACTTCCTTACACATGCTCCCACGCACCCAGTCTAATAGAACACTTCCTAACACATTCTCCCACACATCCAATCTAATAGGACACTTCCTAACACATGCACCCAGTCTAATAGAACACTTCCTAACACATGCTCCCAGTATTAATGGAACACTTCCTAACACATGCACCCAGTCTAATAGAACACTTCCTAACCCACACACCCAGTCTAATAGTACACTTTTTTATTAAATGCTTAATCTTCTTCCCTGTCAGATTCAAACTAAGTAAACAAGTAACGTTGTCTGGGCTCTGTGAAACAGAGAGAATCCTGTCTCTCTCTGTAAGGTGTTCAGATACACACATGTTGGAGGTGTAAAGAGTGTGTTGTCATGACGATACCTGATGAAACAGAGGCCCTGGAGACAGCAATGGTGGGTGGGGCGGTATCAGACCCTGTCCAGCCATGCCCGGTGACGGTGTCGGACATCTTGTCAAACACGCTGTCGCTGGAGCGGAAACTAGCCACGCTCTCCGCTCCGTCCGGCTACACACACACACACACACACAGCACACAAACCTCATTAACACGTGTGTGTGTGTATGAGGTATGTGTGTTTACGAGTGCATGCAATGTGTCTGTCTGTCTGTTTTTATTTGTATTTATTATGGATCCCCATTCAGCTACTCTTCCTGGGGTCTATCAAAATGAAGGTAGTTTATAAAATGTTAAAAACATTACAATACATTCACAGATTTCACAACACACTGTGTGCCCTCAGGCCCCTACTCCACCACTACCACATGGTACAAAATCCATGTGTACGTGTGTGTATAGTGCATATGTTATCGTGTGTGTGTATGTATGTGTCTGTGCCTATGTTTGTGTTGCTTCACAGTCCCCACTGTTTCATAAGGTATATTTTTATCTGTTTTTTTTAATCCAATTTTACTGCTTGCATCAGTTACTTGATGTGGAATAGAGTTCCATGTAGTCATGGCTCTATGTAGTACTCTGCGCCTCCCATAGTCTGTTCTGGACTTCGGGACTGTGAAGAGACGTCTTGTGGGGTATGCATGGGTGTCCGAGCTGTACGCCAGTAGTTCAAACAGACAGCACGGTGCATTCAACATGTCAATACTTCTCATAAATACAAGTAGTTATGGAGTCAATCTCTCCTTCACTTTGAGCCAGGAGAGATTGACATGCATATTATTAATATTAGCTCTCTGTGTACATCCAAGGGCCAGCTGTGCCGCCCTCTTCTGAGACAATTGCAATTGGCCCTTTTTGTGGCATCTGACCACACGGCTGAACAGTAGTCCAGGTGCGACAAAACTAGGGCCTGTAGAACCTGCCTTGTTGATAGTGCGTATACATCCGTATACATAGATACATTGGCTTCACTCAAAGCCAGTGGCATGTCATTAGTAAAGATTGAAAAAAGTAAGGGGCCAAAACAGCTGCCCTGGGGAATTCCTGATTCTACCTGGATTATGTTGGAGAAGCTTCCATTAAAGAACACCCTCTGTGTTGTACCTCTTTATCAACCATATAGCAAGGGATGTAAAGCCATAACACATACGTTTTTCCTGCAGTAGATTATAATCGGTAATGTCAAAAGCCGCATTGAAGTCAAACAAAACAGTCCCCACAATCTTTTCATCATCAATTTCTCTCAGCCAATCGTTAGTCATTTGTGTAAGTGCTGTGCTTCTTGAATGTCCTTCCCTATAAGCATGCTGAAAGTTTGTTGTCAATTTGTTTACTGTTAAATACCATTGTATCTGGTCAAACACAATTTCTTCCAAAAGTTTACTAAGGGTTGGTAACCGGCAGATTGGTCGGCTATTTGAGACAGTAACGGGGGCTTTACTATTCTTAGGTAGCAGAATTACTTTTGCTTACCTCCAAGCCTGGGGGCACCCACTTTCTAGTAGGCTAAAATGGAAAATATGACAAATAGGAGTGGCAATATTGTCTGCTATTATCTCAGTAATTTTCCATCCAAGTTGTTAGACCCCGGTGGCGTGTCATTGTTGATAGACAATAATTTCTTAACCTCTTCCACACTCACTTTACGGAATTCAAAATTACAATGGTTGTCTTTCATAATTGAGTCAGATATACTTGGATGTGTAGTGTCAGCGTTTGTTGCTGGCATGTCATGCCTAAGTTTGCTAATCTTGTCAATTAAAAAATAATTAAAGTAGTTGGCAATAGCAGTCAGTTTTGTGAGGAATGAGCCATCTGAATCAATGAATGATGGAGCTGAGTTTGCCTTTTTCCCCAAAATGTCATTTAAGGTGCTCCAAAGCTTTTTACTATAATTCTTTATGTCATTTATCTTGTTTCATAGTGTAGTTTCTTCTTCTTTTTATTCAATGTAGTCACATGATTTCTCAATTTGAAATACGTTTGCCAATCGGTTGTGCAGCCAGACTTATTTGCCATTCCTTTTGCCTCATACCATCTCTCAACCATGCAATTTTTCATATTCCTCATCAATCGATGGGGATTTAACAGTTTTTACAATCATTTTCTTAATAGGTGCATTCTTATTAGTAAATGGAATTATCAATTTCATAAATGTGTCAAGTGCAGCGTCTGTTTGCTCCTCATTACACAATACGGACCAACAAATATTCTTTACATCAACAATATAGGAATCACTACAAAACCTCTTGTATGACCTCTTATACACTATTATTAGGCCCAGCCTTGGGAACTTTGGTTTTCCTAGATATGGCTACTATATTGTGATCACTACATCCGCTGGATCTGGATACTGCTTTCAAACACCTTTCTGCAGCATTAGTAAAGATGTGATCGATACATGTTGATGATTTCATTCATGTGCTGTTTGTAACTACCCTGGTAGGTCGACTGCACCTTGAAAGCGGCAGCTCTAGCCTTTAGCTCGATGCGGATATTGCCTGTAATCCATGGCTTCTGGTTGGGATATGTACGTACAGTCACTGTGGGGACGACGTCATCGATGCACTTATTGATGAAGCTGATGACTGAGGTGGTGTATTCCTCAATGCCATTGGATTAATCCCGGAACATATTCCAGTCTGTGCTAGCAAAACAGTCCTGCTAACATTAATTTCTTTTAACTAGGGAAATTGTGTCACTTCTCTTGCAACAGAGTCAGGGTATATGCAGCAGTTTGGGCCGCCTGGCTCGTTGCGAACTGTGTGAAGACTATTTCTACCTAACAAAGACAGCCTACTTCGCCGAATAGGGGATGATTTAACAAAAGCGCATTTGCGAAAAAGCACAATCGTTGCACGACTATACCTAACCATAAACATAAATGCCTTTTTTAAATCAATACACAGAAGTATATATTTTTAAACCTGCATATTTAGCTAAAAGAAATCCAGGTTAGTAGGCAATATTAACCAGGTGAAATTGTGTCACTTTTCTTGCATTCATTGCACACAATGAACGCAAAGGTATATGCAACAGTTTGGGCCGCCTGGCTTGTTGCGAACTAATTTGCCAGAATTTTATGTAATTATGACATAACATTGAAGGTTGTACAATGTAACAGCAATATTTAGACTTGGGGATAACACCCGTTAGATAAAATACGGAACGGCTCCGTATTTCACTGAAAGAATAAACGTTTTGTTTTCGAAATGATAGTTTCCGGATTTGACCATATTAATGACCAAAGGCTCGTATTTCTGTGTGTTATTATGTTATAATTAAGTCTATGATTTGATATTTGATAGAACAGTCTGACTGAGCGATGGTAAGCAGCAGCAGGCTTGTACGCATTCATTCAAACAGCACTTTTGTGCGTTTTGCCAGCAGCTCTTTGCAATGCTTCAAGTATTGAGCTGTTTATGACTTCAAGCCTATCAACTCCCGAGATTAGGCTGGTGTAACCGATGTGAAATGGCTAGCTAGTTAGCGGGGTGCGCGCTAATAGCGTTTCAATCGGTGACGTCACTCGCTCTGAGACTTGGAGAATTTGTTCCCCAAAAGCTGCGGCTTTTGTGGAGTGATGGGTAACGATGCTTCAAGGGTGGCTGTTGTCGATGTGTTCCTGGTTCGAGACCAGGTAGGGGCGAGGAGAGGGACGGAAGCTATACTGTTACACTGGCAATACTAAAGTGCCTATAAGAACATCCAATAGTCAAAGGTATATGAAATACAAATGGTATAGAGGAAATAGTCCTATAATTCCTATAATAACTACAACCTAAAACTTCTTACCTGGGAATATTGAAGACTCATGTTTAAAGGAACCACCCGCTTTCATATGTTCTCATCTTGAGCAAGGAACTTAAACATTAGCTTTTTTACATGGCACATATTGCACTTTTACTTTCTTCTCCAACACTTTGTTTTTGCATTATTTAAACCAAATTGAACATGTTTCATTATTTATTTGAGGCTAAATTGATTTTATTGATGTATTATATTAAGTTAAAATAAGTGTTCATTCAGTATTGTTGTAATTGCCATTACAAATAAATAAATAAAAAATTGGCCGATTAATCGGTAACGGCTTTTTTTTTGGCCCTCCAATAATCGGTATCGGCGTTGAAAAACCATAATCGGTCGACCTCTACTCAGGAGGATAGAATTATGGTCAGACTTGCCAAATGGAGGGCGGGGGAGAGCTTTGTATGCATCTCTGTGTGTGGAGTAAAGGTGGTCTAGGATTTTTTTCCTTGGTTTCACATGTGGCATGCTGGTGCAAATTTGGTAAAACTGATTTAAGTTTGCCTGCATTTAAAGTCCCCGGCCACTACACCGCTTCTGGGTGAGCATTTTCTTCTTTGCTTACGGCCTTCTGCCATGCTTACTTGTTTTCATTGCTTTACTGGGAAGCTTAGCAGAAGTAGATTTGCTCATGTTATTTATTTTAGTGCAGGGTGAGCTGCACACAGTGGACTTCCTCCTAGGGCATACTGTCTCAGTGCTAACAATATAAATCTGGTTCATAGGCACATGATTACTGCATACAATAGTTGTAGGAACAGCAGAGACATTCAGGGCAGTTAGAGGGACATAAATTAGGTTACTTACATTGCGTCTACCAACGCCCTTGGTGTAATGTACATTTGCTGAAGCATTATGACAACTCTGAGTCACAATGGTAGGAATTAGCTGAGTTGGGCTTGGGTCATTGATAAGTTATTGTCTCAACGCAGCCTTATAATGCTGTAAAAGGATTATTGGTATGTGTGTGTCCGTCCGTCCGTCCGTCCGTCCGTCCGTCCGTCTGTGTGTGTGTGTGTGTGTGTGTGTGTGGTGTGTGTCTTTTGGGTTGCTGACCCTGACCCTCCTGCTCTTGCTGCTGGGTGTAGGGGACCTGTCCCTCTCCAGGGTTTGGGAGCGCAGGTTGTTAGGTACAGTACGTATCCCTGAAGACTCCAGAGCCACAACACTTCCCCTGAGGACAAGACAGAATACACCATTACATTACACATCACTTCCCCTGAGGACAAGACAGAATACACACCATCACATTACATATCACTTCCCCTGAGGATCAGACAGAATACACACCATCACATTAAACATCACTACCCCTGAGGATAAGACAGAATACACACCATCACATTAAACATCACTACCCCTGAGGATAAGACAGAATACACACCATCACATTAAACATCACTACCCCTGAGGATAAGACAGAATACACCATTACATTTCACATCACACACACCGGGATAACACGAGATTCAGATGATTATTCATCAACATATGGTTAAATTGGAAATCCAGAGTTGGGGAGCCCTATTTGTGTTTCCTATTTGTGTTTCTTTCACCTATCCAGTAACATCAACTGAATGGAGACAAGGCAAGGAAGGAGATGATGAACGTAAGGAGACGATGTAAAGAACTTCCTTTAGACAGAGATGTGCCTGTGGTGGGTGCTACTTGCATGAATGTGGTTTGGTGATTTGTCCTCACCTATGTGAGTGAGGCGCTGAGCGGGTTGTTGAGCGTGGTGCAGACCGGGCACTGCGTACGCTGTGTGTGTCTGTGTCGGGGACAGGAGCACACACACTCCCACCCTGCACCCCGTTCTCTGGCTTCAGGCTGGGACGGCTGCCCTTCTTATCCATCAATATCCTAGGATCCAACAGAACTAGTCACTACTAGTCACTGTGTGTGTGTGTGTGTGTGTGTGTGTGTGTGTGTGTGTGTGTGTGTGTGTGTGTGTGTGTGTGTGTGTGTGTGTGTGTGAATGCAATACGAAACCCATTCTCTGATGGAAGCCCAACTTTCCACTTGCCTGTGTAGTAGATTACTCTTTATATTAAATATGTGCAGTGATCTTCTCCTGTGTCTTTTAATTATATTGTAAATGGTCAAACTGTGATTGACAACTGATTACATGTTGAAGTAATCCAGCCCAAACCTGTTGGTGTACATACTGTATGTGTTTGTATGTGTGTACGTGTGTGTATGTGTGTGTGTTTCTCACCCTTTCCCTTTCCTCTTGGCTCCATCCACCAGGTTCCTCACAGCACTTCTTCCTGATTTTGGGGTGTCAGGCCTCTCAGGTGAGTCAGCTGGCTCTGGGGACTTCCTGTGGGGGCTTCCTGCGGGGCTGCTCATGATAGACTGTTTGACCACATCACTGCTGAGCACTGTCCCCTTGTCAAACCGCTTGGACCGCTCCTCTAGGAACCACTCCCCGGTCACCACCTTCAGCTCCCTGCCAATCAGAGACACAGGGGACCCCTGACCTCTGACCCCTGTACGGTACACTGACCTCTCAACTTTAACCCTGGCTTTAACCGGCTCTTATGTTCACGTCAATCGGCCCAGATAAGTGATAACGCCATGTGACAGAGCAAATGAAGAGTGCAGAGTGGTTAAACAACAAATAGGAGCCATCTGGCCTTAAATAAAACACACAGACACACACATACACCCACATACACACACAGTCACACACACATACCCAACTGTTAGTAGTGCTAAACCATGGTTTGTCCCCTGATACCTTTGCCCAAACTCACAAGACTTTGGCACAGATGGAGCACTTCCAATGCTTTGCTTTAGGGGCCATCACGCGACAGTCGCTGCAGACACGCTGTAGACACTGCTCACAGAGCTCCCCGCGGTCGAAAATCAGGCCCAGGCCCTTCAGGCAACGGGCGCATTGACGCTCCCCAACCTCTTGGGGGCGCCGCGAACCCTTACGCCTGATCTCCACCAGCTCATTCTTCAGCTTCCTACAACAGAGAGAAACAGAGGAAGAACACTGATCAAGTTTGTTATTGTCACTAATTATTACAACCACGGTTGTAGTAGTTGTTGTGATGTTGTGGTCGTATTGTGATTATAGTAGTTGTTGTGATCATATTGTGATTGTAGTAGATGTTGTGATTGTATTGTGATTGTATTGTGGTAGTTGTTGTGATGTTGTGGTCATATTGTGATTGTAGTGGTTGTTGCGATGTGGTCGTATTGTGATTATAGTAGTTGTTGTAATCATATTGTGATTGTGGTAGTTGTTGTGATGTTGTGATTATAGTTGTTGTGATGTTGTGATCGTACTGTGATTGTAGTAGTTGTTGTGATCGTATTGTGATTGTAGATGTTGTGAAGTTGTGATCGTATTGTGATTGTAGTAGTTGTGATCGTATTGTGATTGTAGTTGTTGTGAAGTTGTGATCTTATTGTGATTGTAGTAGTTGTGATCGTATTGTGATTGTAGTAGTTGTGATCGTATTGTGATTGTAGTTGTTGTGAAGTTATGGTCGTATTGTGATTGTAGTTGTTGTGAAGTTGTGGTCATAGTGTGATTGTAGTTGTTGTGATGTTGTGGTCGTATTGTGATTGTAGTTGTTGTGGTCGTACTGTGATTGTAGTAGTTATTTTGGTCGTACTGTGATTGTAGTAGTTATTTTGGTCGTATTGTGATTGCAGTAGTTGTTGTGATCATATTGTGATTGTAGTTGTTGTGATCATATTGTGATTGTAGTTGTTGTGATGTTGTGCTCGTACTGTGATTGTAGTAGTTGTTGTGGTCGTACTGTGATTATAGTAGTTGTTGTGGTTATATTGTGATTGCAGTTGTTGTTGTGAAGTTGTTATTGTAGTTGTTGCGAAGTTGTGGTCGTATTGTGAATGTAGTTGTTGTGAAGTTGTGGTCGTATTATGATTGTAATAGTTGTGGTCATATTGTGATTGTAGTTGTTGTGAAGTTGTGGTCGTATTGTTATTGTAGTTGTGAAGTTGTGGTTGTATTGTGATGTAGTCGTTGTTGTGATCATATTGTGATTGTAGTTGTTGTGAAGTTGTGGTTGTATTGTATTTGTTGTAGTTGTTGTGATCATATTGTGATTGTAGTTGTGATGTTGTGGCCGTACTATGATTATAGTAGTTGTTGTGGTTATATTGTGATTGCAGTAGTTGTTGTGAAGTTGTGGTCGTATTGGGATTGTAGTTGTTGTGAAGTTGTGGTTGTCTTGTGATTGTCGTAGTTTTTGTGATCGTATTGTGATTGTAGTTGTTGTGGTTGTATTGTGATTGTAGTAGTTGTTGTGATTGTAGTTGTTGTGAAGTTGTGGTCGTGTTGTGATTGTAGTTGTTGTGAATTTGTTGTCATATTGTGATTGTAGTTGTTGTGAAGTTGTGGTCGTATTGTGATTGTAGTAGTTGTTGTGGTCGTATTGTGATTGTAGTAGTTGTTGTGGTCGTATTGTGATTGTAGTAGTTGTTGTGGTCGTATTGTGATTGTAGTAGTTGTTGTGGTCGTATTGTGATTGTAGTAGTTGTTGTGGTCGTATTGTGATTGTAGTAGTTGTTGTGGTCGTATTGTGATTGTAGTAGTTGTTGTGGTCGTATTGTGATTGTAGTAGTTGTTGTGGTCGTATTGTGATTGTAGTAGTTGTTGTGGTCGTATTGTGATTGTAGTAGTTGTTGTGGTCGTATTGTGATTGTAGTAGTTGTTGTGGTCGTATTGTGATTGTAGTAGTTGTTGTGGTCGCATTGTGATTGTAGTAGTTGTTGTGGTCGCATTGTGATTGTAGTAGTTGTTGTGGTCGCATTGTGATTGTAGTAGTTGTTGTGGTCGCATTGTGATTGTAGTAGTTGTTGTGGTCGCATTGTGATTGTAGTAGTTGTTGTGGTCGTATTGTGATTGTAGTAGTTGTTGTGG
Source organism: Oncorhynchus masou masou (assembly GCF_036934945.1). Classification (NCBI taxonomy): domain Eukaryota; kingdom Metazoa; phylum Chordata; class Actinopteri; order Salmoniformes; family Salmonidae; genus Oncorhynchus; species Oncorhynchus masou. The sequence goes on along the minus strand of NC_088240.1, from coordinate 16,372,204 downwards.
TCGTATTGTGATTGTAGTAGTTGTTGTGGTCGTATTGTGATTGTAGTAGTTGTTGTGGTCGTATTGTGATTGTAGTAGTTGTTGTGGTCGTATTGTGATTGTAGTAGTTGTTGTAGTCGTATTGTGATTGTAGTAGTTGTTGTGGTCGTATTGTGATTGTAGTAGTTGTTGTGGTCGTATTGTGATTGTAGTAGTTGTTGTAGTCGTATTGTGATTGTAGTAGTTGTTGTAGTCGTATTGTGATTGTAGTAGTTGTTGTGGTCGTATTGTGATTGTAGTAGTTGTTGTGGTCGTATTGTGATTGTAGTAGTTGTTGTGATCGTATTGTGATTGTAGTAGTTGTTGTGATCGTATTGTGATTGTAGTTGTTGTGAAGTTGTGGTCGTAGTTTGATTGTAGTTGTTGTGAAGTTGTGGTCGTAGTTTGATTGTAGTTGTTGTGAAGTTGTGGTCGTATTGTGATTGTAGTCGTTGTGAAGTTGTGATTGTATATTGATTGTAGTCGTTGTGAAGTTGTGGTCGTATATTGATTGTAGTTGTGAAGTTGTGGTCGTATATTGATTGTAGTTGTTGTGAAGTTGTGGTCGTATATTGATTGTAGTTGTTGTGAAGTTGTGGTCGTATTGTGATTGTAGTTGTGAAATTGTGGTTGTATTGTGATTGTAGTAGTTGTTGTGATCGTATTGTAATTGTAGTTGTTGTGAAGTTGTGATCGTATTGTGATTGTAGTTGTTGTGGTTGTATTGTGATTGTAGTTGTTGTGATTGTTGTTGTTGTGAAGTTGTGGTCGTATTGTGATTGCAGAGGTACGAATAAGGATGATGATTACGATAAAAACAAATCCTCATCAACATCAAGGAAGTTGTAGTAGTAGATGTATCATTGTAGTGGATTGTACAGTGATGATGATGATGATGATGAAAATGATGAAGACTTATTCCGCCCTCACCGTATCCTCTTCTCCTCTAGTTTCCTTAGTTTCTCGTCCTTCTGCAGGACTCCGAGGATCATCTCTCGCTCATGCTCCAGCAGGAACGAGAGGTTCAGCTCCTCAGCACTCTTCTCCATTGGTCCGTCGCTCTCCAAACCAGCCAATTAGGAAAGCCGAGGTGACGCAGAAGGCGTAGTCTCATGCAGGGGTGTCAGAGGGCAGCTACATGACCTCACTCAGCATTCCATTAGGTTTCCTTTAGCTTTCTGTTAGCGTTATCATGGTCTCTGTGTAAAGCAGTACGTTCTCCAGATTATCCAAGGTTCCTCTAGAATGTTCTTCTCCTTATCTTGTTTCTCTCTGGTGTATCAGACAAACCGCCAATCACACAGCAGTTACTGTATCCCCAAAGACTGGTCCACAGCCTGCCTAAACCTGATCCTGTTCAAAACACAACACAAAACTGTTGTTAGGGATGTCTGCGGTTAGAGTCTGGTCGAACAACCTATTGAGCTCATAGTTAATCGCTGGTCTAATCACATTCCCACTGTGTTGAAGCTCTAATGAACAGACAGTCGATATTGATTGTCAGGAGGATTACCATGGTAACTACTACAGTCTAACGGCCCCTGACAATCCCACCATCACCCAATCAGTCTGAACAACTCACACCCCAGGCTTAACACACGCCATCACCTTCATCACTCTATACCAGTTAACCTTGTCATATTACCTGCCAAATTAGTCTAATTAATAGCTGCTAATACTAATGGATACACACGCACGCAGGTATGCACTTGGACACAGACACACACAGTATGCACCTGTCCTCTTAAACGAAAGTAAGTCCACTGGGTACTTGGCCTTCAGCGGCGGTGCAAATGTCAGCCCGTCTCCAGCTGCAGTGCACCATGGGAATGCTAACTGGCTCATTACTGCACGCCACTGTCAACACTGAGTACTGCTGTTACTTCAAAGACACACACACACACACACACACACACACACACTGGTCTTCTTTGATTAAAAGTACACAGACATTTTTGTATATACACCAGCTGTGCTATCTGTGTCAAATCTGTAGTTTAGAAGAATCTGGGTGATTACCCAATATGTTTCAGCAACCATGATCACTAGTTAATTGTCTAATCTATATGCACCCTCCTCTACTGGAGTGAGAGAGAAACGGATAAATAAATACAATGTAATGATTTTGTTTACAGATGTTCCGTTTTGATCGTTCCCTGAATAACACCGGAATATAATAGGGACTGAAGTGACATTGGTTCATCCTGTAATTATGATTCAGCTTTTCAAGGGCTGATGATCTGCTTTCAAGTCGCTGACACAGAGAGATGGAGAGGGTGATGGAGGGATAAAATAACATAGGAGAGACAGGTCAGCAAAGAGGCGGAAGGACGAAGGACGAGAAAGATGGGAGAGTGATGGGGATAGAAGAAAAGGAATGAATCAGGGGCAGACAGACAAAGGAATGGGAGGAGAGGAGAGATCAAGTGGAGAACAAAACAAATGGACAAGGTATCATACCAAGCAAGACTAACATGATTGCACAGGTGTGAAAGACTGGGGTTTCTGAAGCCCAAAAATGGTATATGTCTTTATGCAAATGAGACATGAGTATAATATAAGCACATTTACAGATGAAGTTTTTATAGCTACAGCAGTGATGCATTGCCTCACCAGAGGCATAAACACCAATATGTGTCTGCTGGGGATTTATCTAGACAAGCACCTTGATTGTTCTATTCTTTGTACCATGTGAAAAACTTAAATCACATTATCAAAACAATCAACACACATCCACTGTGTGTGTAGAGTGTGTGGGTTCACTTTGTGTGTGTGGGTTCACTTTGTGTGTGTGTGTGTGTGTGAGGGAGGGAGGGAGAACTTCCTGACAGGCCGACCCCAGGTGGTGAAGTTAGGCAACAACACCTCTGCTACGCTGAACCATAACACGTGGGGCCCACAAGGGTATGGCCTCAGCCCCCTCCTGTCCTCCCTGTTCACCCATGACTACTTGGCCACGCACGTCTCCAATTGAGAGCCTCCTATCGGACTGTACCACTGCCTGGTATGGCAACTGCACCTTTCTTTTTCTTTTTGGAGATTTGCGTGTATTGTTTTGTAATGTTAGATTTGTTATTAGATTTGAGTGAAAGATGAGATGAAAGTGAGAAGAGAGGGAAAGAGAAGAGAAAGGTCTGTGTCAATGCCATCCTCCATCCATCCCTCCATTTATACCTGTCTATTTCATCCGGTCTTCTCTCTCTCCTCCCCTCTCCACTCCCCCTCTTTACATAAACTAGAAGCTAATGAAGAGGCACAGCCACCTCTGTCAAATCTGTCTCAGCCCAGGAGCCACTGAGGTGTTTGTGATTAGCATATCAAGTGGTGCTGTGCTGCTCCTCCACAACAACTGACAGATGAATCAACAGCCAGAGACACTAAATGGCTATTTGGTTAAGCGACAGACAGTGAACATCAACAAGGTTTACCTTTGGTTTGAGTCAATCTGAGTATCAAACAGTACACTGCACTGTAGCATTTCTCCAGAGTCCTGCATTCTGAGAACATACACACTTCACAGTCTACTCTACAACATGAGTTACCATTTCCTGCTTCACTTGTGGGGAATTCTTTAAGTCACTCAGAGAAATGTTTTCCGCCAAGACGTTGTCTGATAAGTCTTGTTAATGTAAATGTGAGTGCATTCCATCTTAGTGAGATGAAGCGTGTGTGTGGATGAGTGAGAGTGTGTGTGTGTGTTTGTGTCCCACTGTGCACAGAAGTCAGATCAAGGTCTATTTTTCGATTTACATTTGGTTGAGTTGTCAACTAATATGAATTAAATGTGAAATCCCCAAACAATGTCACCATGACATTGGATTTAGGTTACAAGTTGGGTGAAAAAGATACGGAATTCCCTTACATTGACGTCTTTAACAAAATCCAATCAGTTTTCCACGTTGATTCAACGTCATCATATTGCATTTTTTTGTTGAAATGAGGAAACAAGTTGTGTGTGTGTGTGTATGTGTGTGTACGTGCACTGTTGTGTGTGTGTGTATGTGTGTGTACGTGCACTGTTTTGTGTGTGTGTGTACGTGCAATGTTGTGTGTGCTGTCTGTGCACACCCTTATGCGGTAGGACTTGGGTAGCACTGTGCCTTTGTTTCTCTCTGACTCAGAGGGAACAGAAGCAAATACAATCCTCATTACACGCACTGCTCTGTATGAGTTTACACTCAGACTTCACAACAGACACACACATACATTGCCTTGCAAAAGTATTCATCTTCTGTCACGATTGTCGTATGCGTGAGACCAAGGCGCAGCGTGGTATGTGTACATTCTCTTTTAATGAATGAAACACTTAACAAAAACAACAAAAACAACCAAACTAAACGTGAAGCTATACAACTTAGTGCAGATAGGCAACTAAACATTGTCAAGATCCCACAACACAAATGAGGAAAAAATGGCTACCTAAATATGATCCCCAATCAGAGACACGAATAAACAGCTGTCTCTGATTGGGAACCATATCAGGCCAACATAGACATACAAAAACCCCTAGACATACAAAAACCCTAGACATACAAAATCTAGAGTACCCTTCCTAGTCACACCCTGACCTAAACAAAATATATAGAAAAACAGAGAAATCTAGGTCAGGGTGTGACAGTACCCCCCTCCAAAGGTGCAGACTCCCGGACGCAAACCTGAACCTATAGGGGAGGGTCCGGGTGGGCATCTACCCTCGGTGGCGGCTCCGGTTCTGGACGGAGCCCCCCCCCCCTTACGCTGATCCCTCCGCTTCTGTGGAACCAGATCATGGATCATCACCGGAGGTTCTGGACTGCAGCTTGTCGCTGGAGGCCACGGACTGGGGACCGTCGTTGGAGGTTCCGGACTGGGGACCATCGCTGGAGACCCCGGACTGGGGACCGTCATTGGAGGTTCCGGACTGTGGACCGTCAATGGAGGTTCCGGACTAGGGACCATAGCTGGAAGCTCCGGACTGTGGACCGTCTTTGGAAGCTCCGGACTGGGAACGGTCGCCGGAAGCTCTGGACTGTGGAGGCACACTGGAGGCCTGATGCGTGGTGCCGGCACTGGTGGTACCAGGCTGGTGACACGCACCTTAGGGCGAGTACGGAGAGGATGCACATGACGTACTGGACTGTGGAGGCGCACTGTAGACCTGATGCGTGGGACCGGTACAGGTGGCACCGGGCTGATGACAAGCACCTCAGCACGCCCGCTCTGCAGCGCTCTCAATGCCATCACCTCTCTCCGGAATCTTGCGTCGAGCTCCTCACTCGACTCCCTGACTGGTTCCATGTGACCCCCCCAAAAATTATTGGGGTTGCCTCTCGTGCTTGCTCAGTTGAGCTATCTCCTCGTATCGTCGCCGTTCCGCTTTCGCTGCCTCTATCTCCTCCTTAGGACGGCGATACTCCCCGGCCTGCGTCCATGGTCCTTTTTCATCCAGGATCTCCACCCATGTCCACTCCTCCTGTACACGCTGCTTGGTCTATTTTTGGTGGGATCTTCTGTCACGATCGTCGTATGAGTGAGACCAAGGCACAGCAAGGTATGCGTACATTCTCTTTTAATGAATGAAACACTTAACAAAAACAACAAAACCAACCAACGAAACGTGAAGCTATACAACTTAGTGCAGACAGGCAACTAAACATAGTCAAGATCCCACAGCACAAATGGGGAAAAATGGCTACCTAAATATGATCCCCAATCAGAGACAACGATAAACAGCTGTTTCTAATTGGGAACCATATCAGGCCAACTTAGACATACAAAAACCCCTAGACATACAAAAACTAGACATACAAAAACTAGTACCCATCCTATTCACACCCTGACCTAACCAAAATATATAGAAAAACAGAGATATCAAAGGCCAGGGTGTGACATCCCCCTTGGCATTTTTCCTATTTTGTTGCATTACAACCTGTAATTTACATGGATTTGTATTTGCATTTCATGTAATGGACATCCACAAAATAGTCCAAATTGGTGAAGTGAAATGAAAAAAATAACTTGTTTCCAAAAAATTCTAAACAATTAAAACTTAAAAGTGGTGCGTGCATATGCTATGAAGCCCCTAAATAATATCTGGTGCAACCAATTATCTTCAGATGTCGCATAATTAGTTAAATTAAGTCCACCTGTTTGCAATCTAAATGTCACTTGATCTGTCACATGATCTCAGTATATATACACGTGTTCTGAAAGGCCCCAGAGTCTGCAATACCACTAGCAAGGGGCACCATCAAGCAAGCAGCACTATGAAGATCAAGGAGCTCTCTAAACAGGGCAGGGACAAAGTTGTGGAGAAGTACAGATCAGGGTTGGGTTATAAAAAAACATCAGAAACTTTGAACATCCCATGGAGCACCATTAAATCCATTATTAAAAAATTGAAAGAATATGGCACCACAACAAACCTGCCAAGTTAGGGTTGCAAACCAAAACTCACAGACCAGGCAAGGAGGGCATTAATCAGAGAGGCAACAAAGAGAACCCTGAAGGAGCTGCAAAGCTCCACAGCGGAGATTGGAGTATCTGTCCATAGGACCACTATAAGCTGTACACTCAACAAAGCTGGGCTTTACAGAAGAGAGGCCAGAAAAAAGCCATTGCTTAAAGAAAGAAATAAGCAAACACGTTTGGTGTTTGCCAAAAGGCACGTGGGAGACTCCCCAAACATATGGAAGAATGTACTCTGGTCAGGTGAGACAAAAATTTAGCTTTTTGGCCATCGTGGAAAATGCTATGTCTGGCGCAAACCCAATACCTATCATCACCCCGAAAAACAGGGGACTGGAAAACTGGTCAGAATTGAAGGAATGATGGATGGGGCTAAATACAGGGAAATGCTTGAGGGAAACCTGTTTCAGTCTTCCAGAGATTTGAGACTGGGACGGAGGTTCACCTTCCAGCAGGACAATGACCCTAAGCATACTGCTAATGCAACACAAGTTGTTTAAGGGGAAATATTTAAATGTTTTGGAATGGCCAATCAAAGCCCAGACCTCAATCCAATTGAGAATCTGTGGTATGACTTAAAGATTGCTGTGCACCAGCAGATCCCCTCCAACTTGAAGGAGCTAGAGCAGTTTTGCCTTGAAGAATGGGCAAAAATCCCAGTGGTTAGATGTGCCAAGCTTATAGAGACATACCCCAAGAGACTTGCAGCTGTAATTGCTGCAAAAGGTGGCTCTACAAAGTATTGACTTTGGGGGGGTGAATAGTTATGCACGCTCAAGTTCTGTTTTTTTTTGTCATCTTATTTATTGCTTGTTTTACAATAAAGAATATGTTGCATCTTCAAAGTGGCATGTTGTGTAAATCAAATGATACAAACCAAAAAAATGCCAAGGGGGGTGAATACTTTTGCAAGCCACTGTATACACACACATGTCTCTAAGGTCCTCATCTTATGTAACCTGTAGTTACACTTTATCTGCAATATCTTAGAACATCTCAACATCCAGTGCACTTCTAGACAGCCATAATGTGATGATTACAACCTATCCAAACCAGAAACCGTGGCTAGATGGCATTTAATTCTGGCAAGGTGACTGGGAACATGGACAAGTACAAACAATCCAGCTATGCCCTTCATAAGGCAATCAAAGAGGCAAAATGTCAGTACAGAGACAAAGTGGAGTCGCAATTCAATGGCTCAGATATGAGAAGTATGTCTCAGGGACTCCAGATAATCACGGATTATGAAGGGAAAACCAGCCACGTTGGACACCGACAATCTAAACACCTTCTTTACCCGCTTCGAGGAAAACACAGTGCAGCCAACGTGGGCCACCACCGATTACGAGGACTGGGAGCTCTCGTTTTCCGTGGCAGATGTGAGAGTTAACCCTCACAAGGCTTCCAGCCCAGATGGATCCCAAGCCATCAGCTGGCTGGAGTGTTTACGGACATATTCAATCTCTCCCTATAACCAGTCTGTTGTCCCTATCCCTATCCCACTTGCTTCAAGATATCCATCATTATTCCTGTACCCAAGAAAGCGTAGGTAACTGAACTAAAGTACTATTGCCCCATAGCAGAACATTTCTGTCATCATAAAGTGCTTTGAGAGGCTAGTTAAGGATCATATCACCTCCACCTTACCCGACATCCTAGACCCATTACAACTTGCATACTGCCCCAACAGATGTCGAGTTAACTAAAGGTGAAATAAAAATAAAATAAAAAAATCCACAGATGATGCCATCGTACTGCACAGTGCCCTATCCCATATGGATAAGATATATACCTATGTAAGAATGCTGTTCAGACTACAGCTCAGCCTTCAATACCATAGCGCCCTCCAAGCTCATCAGTAATCTTGGTGCCCTGGATCAGAACCCCGCCCTCTGCAACTGGGTCCTAGACTTCTGATAGGCTGTCCCCATGTGGTGAAGGTAGGCAACAACACAAGGTAGGAGCACACCCCTATCCACATTGACAGGGCCGCATTGGAGAGGGTGAAAATCTTCAAGTTCCTTGGCGTGCACATCACTGACAACTTGAAAGGGTCCATCCACACAGACGGTGTGGTGAAGAAGGTGCAACAGCACCTCTTCAAACACAGGAGGCTGAACAAATTTGGCTTGGCCCCTAAGACTCCCACAAACTTCTACGATGCACCATTAAGAAAATCCTGTTGGGCTGTATCACCGTCTGGTACGGCCAGTGCACCTCCCTCAACCGCAGGGCTCTCCAGAGAGTGGTTCGGTCAGCCCAACGCATTATCTGGGGCACACTACCTGCCCTCCAGGACACCAACAGCACCCGGTGTCACAGGAAGGCCAAGAAGATCATCAAGGACAACAACCACCCGAGCCACAGCCTGTTCACCCCGCTACCATCTAGAAGGCGGGGACAGTACAGGTGCATCCAAGCTGGGACCGAGAGACAGAAAAACAGCTTCAATCTCCAGGCCATCAGACTGTGAAAGTCACCACTAGGTGAGCTCCGCCCAGTACCCTACCCTGAACCATAGTCACTGTTCTAGCCAGCTACCACCCAGTACCCTACCCTGAACCATAGTCACTGTTCTAGCCAGCTACCACCCAGTACCCTACCCTGAACCTTAGTCACTGTTCTAGCCAGCTACCACCCAGTACCCTACCCTGAACCATAGTCACTGTTCTAGCCAGCTACCACCCAGTACCCTACCCTGAACCATAGTCACTGTTCTAGCCAGCTAGTCACCAGCCCTACTGTTCTACCAGCTACCACCCAGTACCCTACCCTGAACCATAGTCACTGTTCTAGCCAGCTACCACCCAGTACCCTACCCTGAACCATAGTCACTGTTCTAGCCAGCTACCACCCAGTACCCTACCCTGAACCTTAGTCACTGTTCTAGCCAGCTACCACCCAGTACCCTACCCTGAACCATAGTCACTGTTCTAGCCAGCTACCACCCAGTACCCTACCCTGAACCATAGTCACTGTTCTAGCCAGCTACCACCCAGTACCCTACCCTGAACCATAGTCACTGTTCTAGCCAGCTACCACCCAGTACCCTACCCTGAACCATAGTCACTGTTCTAGCCAGCTACCACCCAGTACCCTACCCTGAACCATAGTCACTGTTCTAGCCAGCTACCACCCAGTACCCTACCCTGAACCATAGTCACTGTTCTACCATAGTCACTGTTCTAGCCAGCTACCACCCAGTACCCTACCCTGAACCATAGTCACTGTTCTAAGCTACCACCCAGTACCCTACCCTGAACCATAGTCACTGTTCTAGCCAGCTACCACCCAGTACCCTACCCTGAACCATAGTCACTGTTCTAGCCAGCTACCACCCAGTACCCTACCCTGAACCATAGTCACTGTTCTAGCCAGCTACCACCCAGTACCCTACCCTGAACCATAGTCACTGTTCTAGCCAGCTACCACCCAGTACCCTACCCTGAACCATAGTCACTGTTCTAGCCAGCTACCACCCAGTACCCTACCCTGAACCTTAGTCACTGTTCTAGCCAGCTACCACCCAGTACCCTACCCTGAACCATAGTCACTGTTCTAGCCAGCTACCACCCAGTACCCTACCCTGAACCATAGTCACTGTTCTAGCCAGCTACCACCCAGTACCCTACCCTGAACCATAGTCACTGTTCTAGCCAGCTACCACCCAGTACCCTACCCTGAACCATAGTCACTGTTCTAGCCAGCTACCACCCAGTACCCTACCCTGAACCTTAGTCACTGTTCTAGCCAGCTACCACCCAGTACCCTACCCTGAACCATAGTCACTGTTCTAGCCAGCTACCACCCAGTACCCTACCCTGAACCATAGTCACTGTTCTAGCCAGCTACCACCCAGTACCCTACCCTGAACCATAGTCACTGTTCTAGCCAGCTACCACCCAATACTCAACCCTGCACCTTAGAAACTGCTTCCCTATGTACACTTTAATCATGTTTACATACTGTATCCTAGTCCAGGCCTATTCTATATAACTACTGCTGTACACACCTTTTCTATTCATATACTGCCCATAATTTCTAGAGTATACACACCATTATATACATATATATTTATATACCGGACAATGACATTGCTCATTCTAATATTTTATATTTCTTAATCCCTTTCTTTCGATTTCTTAAAAATTAACGTGTATTGTTTTGTACGGTCAGGTATTACTGCACCGTTGAATCTAGAAACATAAGCATTTTGCTACACCTGCGTTAACATCTGCTAAATATGCATATGCGACCAATACCTTTTGATTTGATCTATGGCGTGTGAGAGGTGACTCATGTTAGCAGCCTTGAACAACAATGTCTATTGATTCAATACATGTTTTTATTTGATTTGACTTGGTGCCATTCATTTTGGTGCTGTGGTGCACTACTGTGTCTACAGTTCCTGTCTCTTTACACCACTGTTGATACAGCAGCTGCTGTGGTATTGTGTGGGAGCGGGAGCCCTCCTTCAGTACACAGTTACACACACTACAGATGTAGTGTCTTAATTGGATCACCCTGCTGTAGGAGATGCAGGAAATGTAAAGTGTATTTGAGGTTTAAAACAGCTTCTAAAGTTTGTAATTTCCACTTTGAAATTTCAGAGAATTTTCAAACTATAATTCACATTTCCTGTTGCTGCAGGATCATTTTCCTAATGTAGAAAACGGGCTCAAATGAAGATCCTACATATGTAACAGTCTCTCTGAAGTTGTCTCTGCCCTGAGCAAATACAATGTCCAGAAAAGTCTAAACCTCAGCCTCTAACCAGAGGCATCACACTCTGCACTCAACCAATAAAGGGTTAGGACAAAGCCTTTCAAATACGGTTCTTGACTTACTGCTTCTTTCCTCGTCTCCTCATCTTTGTTTTCTTCAGTTCTGTTTCTTGGACTTCTCTCTCTGATCATTACCTAATTGCTTAATGTCATTGATTGACCATTCACTGTCCACTCACCCGAGGTCCCAGGTCTGAAACAGTACCTGATTAGAGGTGAAGGATAGAAACCAGCTGGCCAGGATCTAAATACCTCTGGGTTATGAGTCAAGACATACGATGAATACATACATTTCTTGGTTCAGTGTGGGAGTGGAAGTGGAGGGAGTTTCGTCCCTTGTTACAGCATTATGTAGCACAAGGCTACAGTTCATGGTCTGACTAATGCTTTGTCAATATCGCTTCCATACCATGGTGGGTAGGCAGAAAGGCATGAGTCACCACAAAGTCTGTGGTTTCTTCAATGGCAATCTATGTGGAAGGGAGGTGTCCTGTATGGCTTGTTTCATTATGTGGGTTATGACTGCATTTACATCATAGGGAAAGGACTGTTGATACCTGGGTGACTGGGCAGCTGCTGATGGACTGGATTCATGTAGCAGATTTCGGAGGCCTCTGCCATTTACATTTAAAGGTGGGTCACCTCCTCCGCTACCAATGTGAAGCATCTCATCTGCCTAGGTGACGCACGGCAGCCTTGTGAGCGCCAGCCTGCTCACCCACCACATATCAACTATCAGCTGGGCCCAGTGTGACTTTGAGCCAAGGGTATGGAGTTTTTGTTCCTTTGGTTCCATATGGTTTACAACTACATTTCTATCTGAGAGAATGGACTGTGGATACCCGGGAGACGTTTTGGTTCCCTGCAGCAGGTGCAAGTGCAGACAGGTGCATCTATCTACATATTACCCACCACAGGAGAGCGAGGGAGAGTGGCCATGTCCCAGTTGGCAAGAAGCACAAGAAACAAATTAAAGTATGTGTAGACTGATAACACGCTGACTATCAATGAGAAGAGGAGATAAATGAGACATCTAGTACTTAATAGCAAACACGAACCACACACACACACACACAACTAAAACAACACAAAAATTATAAAACCCATTATGGTAGACAAACAATTCCCCTACAAATGTAATGAGCTTTTCGAAGAGCATTTTTCCCCCACACCCTCTTTCTCAGCTCTCATTTCTAGCGTTACAGACAGCCTCTGGGCACAGCGCTGTACTGTAGAGCTCTAGAGCGAGGAGCAGCGTTACAGACAGCCTCTGGGCACAGCGCTGTACTGTAGAGCTCTAGAGGGAGGAGCACAGACAGCCTCTGGGCACAGCGCTGTACAGACAGCCTCTGGGCACAGCAGCTGGGCACAGCGCTGTACTGTAGAGCTCTAGAGGGAGGAGCAGCATTACAGACAGCCTCTGGGCACAGCGCTGTACTGTAGAGCTCTAGAGACAGCCTCTGGGCACAGCGCTGTACTGTAGAGCGGAGGAGCAGCGTTACAGACAGCCTCTGGGCACAGCCTGTACTGTAGAGCTCTAGAGGGAGGAGCAGCATTACAGACAGCCTCTGGGCACAGCCTGGGCACAGCCTACTGTAGAGCTCTAGAGGGAGGAGCAGCGTTACAGACAGCCTCTGGGCACAGCCTGTACTGTAGAGCTCTAGAGGGAGGAGCAGCATTACAGACAGCCTCTGGGCACAGCCTGTACTGTAGAGCTCTAGAGCGAGGAGCAGCGTTACAGATAACAGTAACACACTATTCTCTATGTGTGTGCAAGTGTTTGTGTACGTGTATGTGTGCCTGTGTGTTTGTGCATACATGATTGTGTGCAGTGCAACTGTGTGCCTGTGTGTGAACTCTAATTACGTTTTGAGTCATTTATTTTACTCTAAAATGTATGTCAAACAAAAATCAATGAGTTCACAGTTGAACAAATCATGAGACTCTTTGCACAATGACATATTTTAACAATTTACATTGAAAAATGTGCAAAAAATAATTTTGTGGAAGAACTGTGTAGATGTAAACTTTGGTACCGGGATTAAGGTAAAATCTCTCTCAGGTTTTTATGCGACCACGTTTTCTAAAAACTCCCCAAACTGTTGCCACAAAGTTAGAAGCACAGAATCGTCTAGACTGTCATTGTATGCTGTAGCGTTAAGATTTATCTTCACTGGAACTAAGGGGCCTAGCCCAAACCATGAAAAACAGCCCTGGACCATTATTCCTCCTTCACCAAACTTTACAGCTGGCGCTATGCATTGTGGCAGGTAACGTTCCCCTGGCATCCGCCAATCCAGATTCAGCCGTCGGAATGCCAGATGGTGAAGTGTGATAAATCACTCCAGAGAATGCGTTTCCACTGCTCCAGAGACCAATGGCGACGAGCTTTACACCACTCCAGCCGACGCTTGGCATTGTGCATGGTGATCATAGGCTTGTGTGCGGCTGCTCGGCCATGGAAACCCATTTCATGAAGCTCCAGATGAACACTTCTTGTGCTGACGTTGCATCCAAAGACAGCTGAATTTTACACTGCGCTTCAGCACAGTCCCATTCTGTGAGCTTGTGTGGCTACCACTTCGCAGCTGAGCCTTTTCCATTTCACAACAACAGCACTTACAATTGACTGGGACAGTTCTAGCGGGGCAGAAATTTGACAAACTGCCTTGTTGGAAAGGTGTCCTCCTATGATGGTACCACGTTAAAAGTCCCTGAGCTGTTTAGTAAAGCCATTCTAATAACAATGTGAGTCTATGGAGATTGCATGGCTGTGTGCTCAATTATATACACCTGGCAGTAACAGGTGTGGCTGAATTAGCCAAATCCACTAATTTGAAGGGGTGTCCACATACTTCTGTATATATAGTATATTTGTGCCAAGTTAAAATGTAAAAAGGGCAGAAAGAATGAGTTTTCAGCCTTGAGTTTGGTTATTTAACTTCAGTAAGTGAAGTGGATTTACAGCCGGTAACAGAATTAAACTAATTATATCATGCCTCCCTTATCTGTACTCCACACGGTGACGGGGAGTAGTGAACTACATGTAGTTCAACTAATCATTTAATTACATATTGCAGTAGCTTGGTGGTTGTTCAACTATATTCAAATCTTGGTAGGGTTTACAGTAGTTTGGGTATTTATTAGGATCTCCATTAGCCGCCGCAACAGCAGCAGCTACTCTTCCTCGGTTCCACATGAAACAGAACATCATTCAGAGTACAGGACATTATTAGTCAAGGACTGAAATACATACATTTGAAACGTCACACAGAGTCTACATGTCAGTACATACACCCAATATCTAGGTCTAATACATCACACAGTGCAAAGTACAATACAAGCTATAGAAAATGTCCGTGTCTCTTCAAGGTCCCCTTTGTGCAGTAAGGTGTTCTTTAATCCTTTTTTAAAATCTGGTTTTATTGCGAGCTTGAGTTATCTGGGGTGGTAGACAAAGTGCAAAGAAAAGCTTGCTCAGATCTTTGCCTCAGACTGCACAGCAGTCTCATCAAGTGATCATATTTTCACCTATCAAATCAAATCCAATTTTATTGGTCACATACACTCGCATTAACATCTGCTAACCATGTGTATCAGACTATTCTTAATTTTGTCTCGTTTTTACTAATATATTAAACTTGTTTCGATTTATAATGTCCCATTATCAAATGGACAGGAACAGGGCCAGGGGAAACATGTCATTTGTATGAGTTTGTATGAGTACTCTACTTTTCTTTACTGTGCTGTATTGCATTGCACTGTGCTCTACTCACTGTACAGTACTGTACTATACTCTACATTTCTTTACTGTACTATACACAGTACTGTACTGTGCTATCCACACTTGTGAAACATACGATATAGTACAATATACTATATTCTACTTTTCTTTACTGTACTCAGTACTGTACTCTATTGTACGTATTGTTTTGTACTCTACTATGCTGTACTCACTGTGCTGTACTGTGCTATCCAAAACTTGTGAAACATATGTCTATGATAGGTTCAGATTTGTTCTAGTCTGGTTCATCTGTGGACATTAACATCAAGGCCAGGGTGGACTGACCAAATTTCAGCTACTTTCCAACGTCCATAGACGTCCGGTGTTGGTCGGTGCTCAGTGGGTGAGGATGCTGGTTAAAGTAAATGGAGAGAGTTTGGGCTCCTGGGTAGGTGTCAGTAAGACATCTCTAGGAAGAGTCTTAGTGGGTCCAAACTTCTTCCATTTAAGAATGATGGAGGGACCTGTTTGACCTTACATAGACAGCTGTGTGCCGTTCCAAATCATGTCCAATCAATTGAATTTACCACAGGTGGACTCCAATCAAGTTGTAGGTACATCTCAAGGATGATCCATGGAAACAGGATGCACCTGAGCTCAATATCTAGTCTCATAGCAAAGGGTCTGAATACTTGTAAATGTAATGTAAATAAGGTATTTTTAAAATTGTATTTTATACATTTGCAAAAAAAATCTAAAAACGTGTTTTTGCTTTTCCATTATGGGGTAATGTGTGTAGATTGCTGAGGATTTCCTTTTGCGGAAAAAGTCAAGGGGTCTGAATACTTTCCAAAGGCACTGTATGCCTTAATCCCCCCAAAATATAGACTATTAGCATTCATTTGACACCCAATTAGATATGCTCCTATGAACTTCACATGTTGGTGAAGTTTACATCGAAATGCCCCTCTACAGTATATGTGTGTATGTGGACCACCCTGTATCGTCATCCCATGAATCCCATGGAAAAAACAGCGGATCTCCCAGAGGCCTTAGTGTCTAGCCTCATTATTTCAGCTAAAATCAGCACATATTTCTCAGACTTTGGAGTATTTCTTTGGCCTTAAATCAGTGAGACTTTCATCATAAATAAAATATATTTCAGTTCACAGATCTTTCTCCATTCATCTCTAGAGAAGCAGGTATACAGGATCTTACAAGATAATTTCACCGTGGACACACTGAGATGTAACGTAATTCTTGGGGGTACGGCCTGTGCTTAAGGGTTTGTGACACGCAGTTTGGGGGCCATGCTGTCTGTCTCATTGTTCTCTTCGTAATGCAGAACTCTGTCCTTGAACAAGAGTCTACTCTTTCCTGCTGTTAATGTATAGATCGATTCTGCGAAAAATGCAAAGCTGGAATCTATTCATGTAGATGGACTGTGGTTGATGTATACTGTACTCAGTTCTTAATGTAGTAGGTCTATTTTATACCTAAAATATGACTGGATTATGTTCTTATTGGTGGATTCTATTGTTGTTCTAAAGTTATTAGCTTTTGTTCTAAATGTATAACTGTATAACTTTATTTTATTTGTAAGACAATTATTGTCTGACTGTATGGCTGTACTGTATTATACAAAGGGTGGTTCGAATCCTGAACGCTGATTGGTTAAAAGCACATTCCAGACTGTCTATTCCAAAAATTACCACCGGCTAAACCTATGACGTTAAAATGCCTATTTTTACTCTGTTCCATCTGACTGCTCAACCACTGTCTCATCAGACCTGCCAGCCAATTTATAAACTTGGTCTCCACTGTAAAAAGCATATAGACATCATCTCACATTTCTTTTAGACTAACATTTAGTTTTCAACAGCAGAGAATATAAACCTTGCTGTCTCTCTCTCTGACATTTGCAACATTGTTTCAGTATTCAAATTCCATCTGCAGCTGTCCCATAGTAATGAAAGAGTCTGGACGAGACAGACAGGCAGGCAGCGTTTCTCAGCCAATTGAAATCATGAATCAGCTGGCATAGTTTTTATGGATATATACAAAGAAATGTCATTTGAAAAAAGGTCAAATGAAAAGAAGTGCAGCTAGTTTACAGTATTTCCAGCTTCTGTTTGAAGTGATTCTGTTAGCTGTGTTGTTGGCTAGCTCCTCTGTACAACAGTGTCCTGATGAGAGAGCACATTTTCTATGCCAGGCGAAATCACGCCTCATTAGTTCATTGATATGGATGTATCCAAATAAATGTCACAAGAAAACAGCTTATGCAAATGCAGCTACTGGGCATAACAACCCTTGTGCCAATATATCCTCCAAACACCAGGTTTTCTGGTATAATTGAAGGGCTATATGGCCAAAAAGTCATATCACAATATTTTTCTACATTTTAGCAGTATGGTGGTATTTGACAGTATTTAATGTTTTTTAATGATACATTTTTTAAATACAGCATGTTTTACAAGTAGTGCATGACCCTAGGATTGCAACAAATTAATTCTGAGTGGTTTTAATGGGCTTTCTCAATTCTGCTGGTTTTATTGATACCCAGACTAGAACAAACCTGACAGTTCAGGAGTCCAATGAAAGTGTTGCTTTCTTTAGCACTGCATCAAAATATGTTCTATAATATCAACAGTACTGTAAAGATCCACCCAGTATGTGGATCTATTTCATTTTTTAAAACCTTTATCTAACTCGATAAGTCAGTTCAGAACAAATTCTTATTTTTAATGACGGCCTAGGAACAGTGGGTTAACTGCCTTGTTCAGGGGCAGAACGACAGATTTGTACCTTGTCAGCTCGGGGATTTGAACTTTCAACCTTTCAGTTACTAGCCCAACACTCTAACCACTAGGCCACCCTGCCGCCCCCATGCTAGTACACCTTAAAATATGTTATATATTTCACCGTCCTACTGTGATGTGTTGTGTTCCAATAATGTACTGCTCAGCTCCGTTGCATTCTGTGCTGTTATTATGCAGTACATCCTCTGTGTGTGTGGTGTGAATGTCCATCCAGGCTGTGTCTCTGAAAGGTTTTATGCCAATCTGACATGGACACAGATGAATGGTGAATGTCAGAGCATCTCGACCCAGCGACACCCCAGGAGAGCAATAAACAGCAGAGGGCCCCCACTTAACCGACACTACATTACACTGCAGAGAAAACAGCATTCTGTACGGATGGAATCTCCTGCAACAGTAGATGGTACCACAGACTATTACACAAAGAGAGATTTGAAATCATGTGCAACAATGGTTAGAGTGTAAGTTAATTGTGCCGCATAACAATTTCCTACTAAATTATTTCTGGTTGAAGGATAGATTCATAGAGTTCTATGTCAGATATTCTAATCCTGTCAGAAAAAGCCAGGGGAGCAAACAACCTCAGCTCAGAGTAGTGACAGAAATCACATTGTTACATTTTTTATAAAAAATGAGGGCCCCCAACCCCAAAAAAGGAGGTGCCCCCCTCTCCCTAGATAGCATATGAACATGTCATAATGGCAAAATGTGTAGAATATCAGGAAATTAGCTTTAAAAATGCAAAATACTGTCAGCCTCATTGAAAAATGTGTAGAATAGCATGAGATTCGCTATAACTGCACATTTTTCTCTCTCTGCCCCATTGCAAAATTTGTAGAATTGTAAGAAGTTCTCTCTTTCACCCCACCCCCAGTGACATGAAAATATCTAGACTAGTATATCCAGTTAGGTCTCAAGATTTGGGTATCTGTACCTAGGGGCTAGAGGTCTGAGTTGGCTGAGCTGTTTAACCTCTAGTGTCTAAATATATACACTATTATTAATGAAGGGAGATGCTGGCTGGGAAGTACAGTTTAAGTCAAAACTGTTTGCTGCTCTGGCCCCCAGTGTCTAAATATCATACACTATTATTAAATGAAGGCAATCCTTCTCACCCCCCCCCTAAATGAGATGCACTATTGTAAAGTGGCTGTTCCACTGATGTCAGAAGGTTTAACCCTGGATAAGAGCGTAGTGTAAATGTAGTATCTAAATATATACACTATTATTAAATGAAGGGAGATGCTGGCTGGGCAGTTTAACCCCTAGTGTCTAAATATATACACTATTATTAATGAAGGGAGATGCTGGCTGGGCAGTTTAACCTCTAGTATCTAAATACAGTGGGGCAAAAAATTATTTAGTCAGCCACTAATCCCACTTAAAAAGATGAGAGAGGCCTGTAATTTTCATCATAGGTACACTTCAACTATGACAGACAAAATGAGGAAAAAAAATCCAGAAAATCACATTGTAGGATTTTTAATGAATTTATTTGCAAATTATGGTGGAAAATAAGTATTTGGTCACCTACAAACAAGAAAGATTTCTGGCTCTCACAGACCTGTAACTTCTTCTTTAAGAGGCTCCTCTGTGGGGCTAATTTATTTGTAATAATGACAATTACAACAATACTGAATGAACACTTATTTTAACTTAATATAATACATCAATAAATCAATTTAGCCTCAGGTAAATAATGAAACATGTTCAATTTGGTTTAAATAATGCAAAAACAAAGTGTTGGAGAAGAAAGTAAAAGTGCAATATGTGCCATGTAAGAAAGCTAACGTTTAAGTTCCTTGCTCAGAACATGAGAACATATGAAAGCTGGTGGTTCCTTTTAACATGAGTCTTCAATATTCCCAGGTAAGAAGTTTTAGGTTATAGTTATTATAGGAATTATAGGACTATTGCCCTCGATACTATTTGTATTTCATTAACCTTTGACTATTGGATGTTCTTATAGGCACTTTAGTATTGCCAGTGTAACAGCTTCAGTCCCTGGCCACCATCGAAGCAGCGTTACCAAACAACTACTAGAAGGCTCAGAGCGAGTGACGTTTTAAACGCTATTAGCGCGCTAACTAGCTAGCCATTTCACTTCGGTTACACCAGCCTCATCTCGGGAGTTGACAGGCTTGAAGTCATAAACAGCGCAATGCTTGACGCACAACGAAGAGCTGCTGGCAAAACGCACTAAAGTGCTGTTTGAATGAATGTTTACGCGCCTGCTTCTGCCTACCACCGTTCAGTCAGAGACTTAGATACTTGTATGCTCAGTCACATTATATGCAACGCAGGACACGCTAGATAATATCTAGTAATATCATCAACCATGTGTAGTTAACTAGTGATTATGATTGATTGTTTTTTATAAGATAAGTTTAATGCGAGCTAGCAACTTACCTTGGCTTACTGTATTCGCGTAACAGGCAGTCTCCTTGTGGAGTGCAACGAGAGAGAGGCAGGTCGTTATTGCGTTGGACTAGTTAACTGTAAGGTTCCCAGGTTGGATCCCCCGAGCTGACAAGTTGACAATCTGTCATTCTGCCCCTGAACGAGGCAGTTAACCGACCGTTCCTAGGCCGTCATTGAAATTAAGAATGTGTTCTTAACTGACTTAGTTAAATAAAGGACTAAAAAATAAATAAATCGGCGCCCAAAAATATCGATTTCCGATTGTTATGAAAACTAATCGGCCCTAATTAATCGTCCATTCTGATTAATCGGTCGACCTCTACCAGGAACACAAGCATTTCGCTACATATGCAATAACATCTGCTAAATACAGTTGAAGTCGGATGTTTACGTACACTTTAGCCAAATACATTTAAACTCAGTTTTTCACAATTCCTGACATTTAATCCTAGTAAACATTTATTTTAAGAATGTGAAATGTCAGAATAATAGTTGAGAGAATGATTTATTTCAGCTTTTATTTCTTTCATCACATTCCCAGTGGGCCAGAAGTTTACATACACTCAATTAGTATTTGGTAGCATTGACTTTAAATGGTTTAACTGGTAGCCTTCCTTAACTGGTAGCCTACATTGTTTAACTGGTAACTGGTAGCCTTCCACAAGCTTCCCACAATAAGTTGGGTGAATTTTAGCTCATTCCTCCTGACAGAGCTGGTGTAACTGTGTCAGGTTTGTGGGCCTCCTTGCTCACACATGATTTTTCAGTTCTGCCCACATATTTTCTATAGGATTGAGGTCAGTGCTTTGTGATGATAACTCCAAAACCTTGCCTTTGTTGTCCTGAAGCCATTTTGCCTTGAGTTGCTTCAATATATCCACATAATCTTCCTTCCACATGATGCCATCTATTTTTTGAAATGCACCAGTCCCTCCTGCAGCAAAGCACCCCCACAACATGATGCTGCATTTGGAAATTGCTCCCAAGGATGATCCAGACTTGTGGAGGTCTACAATTTGGCTGATTTCCTTTGATTTTTCAATGATGTCAAGCAAAGAGGCACTGAATTTGAAGGTCGGCCTTGAAATACATCCACAGGTACACCTCCAATTGACTCAAATGATGTCAATTAGCCTACCAGAAGCTTCTAAAGCCGTGACATCATTTTCTTGAATTTTCCAAGTTGTTTAAAGGCACAGTCAACTTAGTGTATATTAACTTCTGACCCACTGGAATTGTGACACAGTGAATAATAAGTTAAATAATCTGTCTGTAAACAATTGTTGGAAAAATGACTTGTGTCATGAGGAAAGTAGACGTCCTAACCGACTTGCCAAAACTATAGTTTGTTGACAAGAAGTTTGTGGGGTGGTTAATAAATGAGTTTTAATGACTCCAACCTAAGTGTATGTAAACTTCCGACTTCAACTGTATGTGTATGCGACCAATAAAATTACATTTAACTCCTGAGGTTTGCACCCTGTTGCACCCGCTAAAACCACTGATTATTATTTGACCCTGCTGGTTGTCTTTTGAACGTTTGAACATCTTGAAGAACAATCTGGCCTTAAATGGCCTTGTACTCTTATAATCTCCACCCGGCACAGCCAGAAGAGGACTGGCCAACCCCCAGAGCCTGGGTCCTCTCTAGGTTTCTAATCTCCACCCGGCACAGCCAGAAGAGGACTGGCCAACCCCCAGAGCCTGGTTCCTCTCTAGGTTTCTTCCTAGGTTCCCCCCCTTTCTAGGGAGGTTTTCCTAGCCACCGTGCTTCTACGTCTGAATTACTTGCTGTTTGGGGGTTTTAGGCTGAGTTTCTGTACAGCACTTTGTGACATCAGCTGATGTAAAAAGAGCTTTATAAATACATTTGATTGACGGATTGATTGATTTGTATGTAGGTTGGCTGTAATGACTATTTCTGGATGTTTTAGCCTTGGGACATTTCCAGTTATTTTGCCAAGCATGGCCACTACTGAGAATAACTAGTTATATTTAATAAGATCACTCATCAATGAAACCTAACCTTTAGACTTAATATGTAATCTTCAAGGAAAGGCCTCTAGAAATACACACACACTTAATATAAACTTGATCTGAAGTTAAGGGGAAACGCAACAAATCTAATTCTCTGCTGTCTATCTTACTGCATATAATACACCTCCTGAGGTAGGATGTCAGTCTCTTTGTACAACGAGGTGCAATCGATGGGCAGCCGGCCCATTTACAGCCAGCCGGAGATAAGACCTGGCTGCAGGGAGATCGGGGATGTTTCTGGGATGAAATGCTTGTTGGGTATGGAGGAGGGAGCACCGCGAGACTTGATTATATGTGACGTGTCTGACCGAGCGGAATGGTTCTTTCCTGTGTCGAATTCACAAGTAGTCACTCACACACACTCCAATTTAACAACTAGGCACTCACACACACCCCCACAGACTCCAAATTCACAAGTAGTCACTCACACACACTCCAATTTAACAACTAGGCACTCACACACACACACCCACAGACTCCAAATTCACAAGTAGTCACTCACACACACTCCAATTTAACAACTAGGCACTCACACACACACCCACAGACTCCAAATTCACAAGTAGTCACTCACACACACTCCAATTTAACAACTAGGCACTCACACACACACACAGACTCCAAATTCACAAGTAGTCACTCACACACACTCCAATTTAACAACTAGGCACTCACACACACACACCCACAGACTCCAAATTCACAACTAGACACTCACACACACTCTGACTTAACAACTAGACACTCACACACTGACTTAACAACTAGACACTCACACACACTGACTTAACACACACACTCACACACACTGACTTAACAACTAGACACTCACACACACTCTGACTTAACACACGCACACACACACACTCTGACTTAACAACTAGACACTCACACACACTCTGACTTAACAACTAGACACTCACACACACTGACTTAACTAGACACTCACACACACTGACTTAACACACGCACACACACACACTCTGACTTAACAACTAGACACTCACACACACTGACTTAACAACTAGACACTCACACACACTGACTTAACAACTAGACACTCACACACACTGACTTAACAACTAGACACTCACACACACTGACTTAACAACTAGACACTCACACACACTGACTTAACACACGCACACACTCTGACTTAACACACACACACACACTCACTCTGACTTAACACACACACACACACACACACACTCTGACTTAACAACTAGACACACACACACACTGACTTAACACACGCACACACTCTGACTTAACTAGACACACACACACACACACACACACACACTCTGACTTAACAACTAGACACTCACACACACTCTGACTTAACAACTAGACACACACACACACTCTGACTTAACACACACTCACTCTGACTTAACACACACACACACTCACTCACTCTGACTTAACACACACACACACACACTGACTTAACAACTAGACATTCACACACACTGACTTAACAACTAGAAACTCACACACACTCTGACTTAACACACACACACACACACACTCTGACTTAACACACACGCACTCTGACTTAACACACACTCTGACTTAACACACACACACTCTGACTTAACACACACACACACACACTCTGACTTAACACACACACTCACACTGACTTAACACACGCACACACACACTCTGACTTAACAACTAGACACTCACACACTCTGACTTAACACACACACTCACACACACACACACTCTGACTTAACACACACGCACACACACACACACACTCTGACTTAACACACACGCACACACACACACTCTGACTTAACACACACACACACACACTCTGACTTAACACACACACACACTCTGACTTAACACACACACACTCACACTGACTTAACACACGCACACACACACTCTGACTTAACAACTAGACACTCACACACACACACACACACACACTCTGACTTAACACACACACTCACACACACACTCTGACTTAACACACACTCACACACACACACTCTGACTTAACAACTAGACACTCACACACTCTGACTTAACACACACACTCACACACACTCTGACTTAACAACTAGAAACTCACACACACACACACACACACACTCTGACTTAACACACACACACACACACACACTCTGACTTAACAACTAGACACACACACACTGACTTAACAACTAGACACTCACACTCACTCTGACTTAACACACACACACACACACACTCTGACTTAACACACACACTCTGACTTAACAACTAGACACTCACACACACTGACTTAACAACTAGACACTCACACACACTGACTTAACACACGCACACACACTGACTTAACAACTAGACACTCACACACACTCTGACTTAACAACTAGACACTCACACACACTGACTTAACAACTAGACACTCACACACACTGACTTAACACACGCACACACACTGACTTAACAACTAGACACTCACACACACTCTGACTTAACAACTAGACACTCACACACACTCTGACTTAACACACACACACACACACACACACACACTGCCCCCTGGCCGGTAGCAGAGCTATAAGTGGACTAATGACCATCTCAGAGCTGTCAGTCACATTCTCCTTGCTACTGTCAATCAGTCTAGAAAGTCTAAGAATACTATTACATACCTATCAATCTCACTCACTCATGCTGTTAGACACGCATGCCAATACCTGTTGAGAAATACTGATAATTATTTCATGACAATCACAATCCCATGTAAGCTTGACAATCACTGCAAATGTCTGAGAGAAATAACCACGGTGCTACACTAAGACGGAGAATCTGTTGGAAACCAATGATAAAAGGTACAACATTCTAATTATATTTGTCGAAAAATATAGTAAAAATATAGTATACATTCAAATTGTGTTTCAGTCATCATGCGACCCTGACATTCCAAAAATACACAGTCCACATATGACACCATTTTGTGATGAAATAACTGCAAGTGGCGGTTGGATGAAGTTTCCCCCTAGATGTTAATCAACCTCAAGTATTCCTACACTATATTAACAATTAGGATTGGGTGTAGTACGCCGATTCTACATCTGTGTGTTCGGCGAGGTTCTACTCATAGGCAGGTCCCCTATTGTGATCTGCTGCCTCAATTAATTTGACATTCACTGGGGCAGGGGGCCGAATAAATAAAGAGTCCTACAACAAACACACACACACTGGTCTGGATAGGGTCACTTGTTATATGTATGTAATAAAGGACACACATACAGCAGTAACAATGGAACATCATTGCCCTGCAGCAATTTTGCTACAACCCATCATAGTGAATCTGAGTAATCACCAAACCATGTCCAAGGCCACTGCAACTTCCTGTGGGGCCCAATGGAGCAGAAAATTGGAAAAATAGATTAAGCCATCTGAGCCTTTGTCTATAAAGACTTGCTTCACCCCTTCCTTTGTGCTGGCACCTGTCCTCTCTATTCCTCATCACTCTCCTCCTCCTTTCCTCTCCTCATCTTTTCTCCTTCCTCTCAAACCTGTCCTCTCCATTCCTCATCACTCTCCTCCTCCTTTCCTCTCCTCATCTTTTCTCCTTCCTCTCAAACCTGTCCTCTCCATTCCTCATCACTCTACTCCTCCTTTCCTCTCCTCATCTTTTCTCCTTCCTCTCAAACCTGTCCTCTCCATTCCTCATCCCTCCTCCTCCTCTCTCTATTCTTCATCTCCCCCTCTCTTTCCCCCTTTCCCTATGATTGGTTTTGTTGGCTTCCTCCATCACCCTCCTCATTTCCTCTCTTGTTATCTGCTCTCCTACTGCCCCTGAAGGAATGCATCTCCTTGTCGATGCTGTTAATGACCTGCGTGTCTTTTGTCCTCTAAATGAGAGATGCCAGCATGCACAGGCCAAAATTAGCATGGAAACACCAAGCCTATGCACCGAGATGACAGTCCCCTTCAATCAAACACACACCCACAGAGAGAAAAAGGCAGGAGGAGGGATAAAGGGAGAGAGGGAGAGAGGGATAGAGAGACAGAGACAGAGAGAGACAGAGAGAGAGAGACAGAGAGAGACAGACAGACAGAGAGAGACAGAGAGAGAGAGATACAGACAGAGAGACAGAGAGAGATACAGAGAGATAGAGACAGAGAGAGATACAGAGATAGACACAGAGAGAGAGACAGAGAGAGAGACAGAGAGAGAGACAGAGAGAGAGAGAGAGAGACAGAGAGAGAGACAGAGAGAGAGACAGAGAGAGAGACAGAGAGAGAGAGACAAACAGACAGAGACAGACAGAGACAGACAGAGACAGACACAGACAGAGGCAGAGACAAACAGACAGAGACAAACAGAGACAGACAGAGACAGAGAGACAGAGAGACAGAGAGACACAGAGAGAGAGAGACAGAGAGAGAGACAGAGAGAGAGACAGAGAGAGAGACAGAGAGAGAGATAGAGAGACACAGAGAGAGACAGAGAGAGAGATAGAGAGACACAGAGAGAGACAGAGAGAGAGATAGAGACGTAAAAGAAGAAAATAAGTGAGAGAGAGAGACACAGAGACAGAGACAGAGAGAGAGACAGAGAGAGAGACAGAGACAGAGACAGAGACAGAGAGAGAGAGAGAGAGACAGAGAGAGAGAGAGAGAGAGAGAGAGAGAGAGACAGAGACAGAGATAGAGAGACACAGAGAGAGACAGAGAGAGACAGAGAGAGAGATAGAGACGTAAAAGAAGAAAATAAGGGAATAACAAGAGTGGTGGCAGGAGGAGAGAACGGTAGAAAGAAATCACCTTTGACCTTTATCATTGATAGTATTGTTGTACACTCTTAGAATAAGATGCTATGCAGAACCTAAAAGCGTTATTCGGCTGTCCCCATAGGAGAACCCTTTGAAGAACTTTTGTTGGTTCTAACTAAAACCGTTTTGGGTTCCATGTAGAAACCTTTCCACAGAGGGTTCTAAATGGAACCCAAAAGGATTCTAGCTGGAACCAAAAAGGGTTATCCTATGGGGACAGCTGAAGAACCGTTTTCAAACATTTTTTTTCTAAGAGTGTACGTGTCATATTCTGTGATACTGTGAATGCCAGGGAGGGATTGGTTATGAGTCCTTGAGGAGAAGCCTTGGCAACGATGAGACAGAAGTAAACCAAGGCATGCTGAGAACAAAACACAATGGGATGATATCATTATCGAACAATGATTGGGTTTTCACCCTCATATCTATCATGACATGTTGCTACAAGGAGTCATCATGCTGGTTGAGTCACAGTCAAAGAGAGAGTATGGTTTTTTAAACAGCCAAACCCAGCTTTCTTTGAAAACTTTCTATTCTATAAGTCTTTGTTCAAAATTATACACAAGTAACACTGAAATCAACACTTGTACTTAGAAGCCCTCTCCCCCTCCTTTCCAACTCTTCTGCTGTTCTCAAATTAATTACCAATCAGCTCTGGGTGACAATAATCCATAGAATTTCTAACCTGGCTAATATGGCTATGCTGGGCCTTCCGAGTGGCTCAGTGTTCTAAGACACTGCATCACAGTGGTTGAGGCCTCACTACATACCCGGGTTTGTTCCCAGGCTGTGTCACAGCCGGCCATGACCCGGGAGACCAATGAGGTGGCGCACAATTGGCCCAGCGTTGTCTGGGTTAGTGGAGGGTTTGGCTGGCCGGGATGTCATTGTCCAATTGCGCTCTAGCGACTCCGTGTGGTGGGCTGGGCACCTGCAAGCTGACTTCGGTCGCCAGTTGTAGTGTTTCCTTCGACACATTGGTGCGGCTGGCTTCCGGGTTAAGTGAGCAGTGTGTCTAGAAGCAGTGAGGCTTGGCAGGGTTGTGTTTCGGAGGTTGCGTGGCTCTCGACCTTTGCATCTCCCGAATCCATACGGGAGTTGCAGTGATGGGACAAGACTGTAACTACCAATTGTCTATCAAGAAATTGTAGAGAAAAAGGGGTAAAAGTACAAAAACATTTTTGATATATAATAATATGACTAACAGGCACAAAGAGAGTGACCAGTCCTCACCAGCAGATCAATGTAATGAATACAGAAGCTAAAATCTATTGGGTGGTGGGGGTGAGCAGAGGGGGTGTGCAGTGGGGGTGGGCAGTGAAACAGTCCGTTGAAAGGAGAATGAACTCAGTTATGGCTGTGTTGTTTCTATCCTTTGCCGCAGAGTCATGACAAGGAGTGGTGAGAAGCTGGGCTCCAACATTCCAAAATACCCGAGCTCTGAAGCAAGCTTCCAGAAAATTGGAACGGAAATGGCGCCACACCAAACTGGAAGTCTTCCGACTAGCTTGGAAAGACAGTACCGTGCAGTATCGAAGAGCCCTTACTGCTGCTCGATCATCCTATTTTCCTAACTTAATTGAGGAAAATAAGAACAATCCGAAATTCGTTTTTGATACTGGTCGCAAAGCTAACTAAAAAGCAGCATTCCCCAAGAGAGGATGACTTTCACTTTAGCAGTGATAAATTCATGAACTTCTATGAGGAAAAGATTATGATTATTAGAAAGAAAATTACGGACTCCTCTTTAAATCTGCGTATTCCTTCAAAGCTCAGTTGTCCTGAGTCTGCACAACTCTGCCAGGACCTAGGATCATGAGAGACGCTCAAGTGTTTTAGTACTATATCTCTTGACACAATGATGAAAATAATCATGGCCTCTAAACCTTCAAGGCTGCATACTGGACCCTATTCCAACTAAACTACTGAAAGAGCGGCTTCCTGTGCTTGGCCCTCCTATGTTTAACATAATAAACGGCTCTCTATCCATCGGATGTGTACCAAACTCACTAAAAGTGGCAGTAATAAAGCCTCTCTTGAAAAAGTCAAACCTTGACCCAGAAAATATAAAAAACTATCGGCCTATATCGAATCTTCCATTCCTCTCAAAAATGTTAGAAAAGGCTGTTGCGCAGCAACTCACTGCCTTCCTGAAGACAAACAATGTATACGAAATGCTTCAGTCTGGTTTTAGACCCCATCATAGCACTGAGACTGCACTTGTGAAGGTGGTAAACGAGGCTCTGCATCTGTCCTCGTGCTCCTAGACCTTATAGTGCTGCTTTTGATACCATCGATCACCACATTCTTTTGGAGAGATTGGAAACCCAAATTGGTCTACACGGACAAGTTCTGGCCTGGTTTAGATCTTATCTGTCAGAAAGATATCAGTTTGTCTCTGTTAATGGTTTGTCCTCTGACAAATCAATTGTAAATTTCGGTGTTCCTCAAGGTTCTGTTTTAGGACCACTATTGTTTTCACTATATATTTTACCTTTTGGGGATGTTATTCGAAAACATAATGTTAACTTTCACTGCTATGCGGATGACACACAGCTGTACATTTCAATGAAACATGGTGAAGCTAGAAGCATGTGTTTCAGACATAAGGAAGTGGATGGCTGCAAACTTTCCACTTTTAAACTCGGACAAAAGAGAGATGCTTGTTCTAGGTCCCAAGAAACAAAGATCTTCTGTTGAATCTGACAATTAATCTTAATGGTTGTACAGTCGTCTCAAATAAAACTGTGAAGGACCTCGGCGTTACTCTGGACCCTGATCTCTCTTTTGAAGAACATATCAAGACCATTTCAAGGACAGCTTTTTTCCATCTACATAACATTGCAAAAATCAGAAACTTTCTGTCCAAAAATGATGCAGAAAAATGAATCCATGCTTTTGTCACTTCTAGGTTAGACTACTGCAATGCTCTACTTTCCGGCTCCCCGGATAAAGCACTAAATAAACTTCAGTTAGTGCTAAATGCGGCTGCTAGAATCCTGACTAGAACCAAAAAAATTGATCATATTACTCCAGTGCTAGCTTCTCTACACTGGTTTCCTGTCAAAGCAAGGGCTGATTTCAAGGTTTTACTGCTAACCTACAAAGCATTACATGGGCTTGCTCCTACCTATCTCTCTGATATGGTCCTACCGAACATACCTACACTACGGTCACAAGACGCAGGCCTCCTAATTGTGCCTAGAATTTCTAAGCAAACAGCTGGAGGCAGGGCTTTCTCCTATAGAGCTCCATTTTTATGGAACGGTCTGCCTACCCATGTCAGAGAGGCAAACTCGGTCTCAACCTTTAAGTCTTTACTGAAGACTCATCTCTTCAGTGGGTCATATGATTGAGTGTAGTCTGGCCCAGGAGTGGGAAGGTGAACGGAAAGGCTCTGGAGCAACGAACCACCCTTGCTGTCTCTGCCTGGCCGGTTCCCTTCTTTCCACTGGGATTCTCTGCCTCTAACCCTAATACAGGGGCTGAGTCACTGGCTTACTGGGGCTCTCTCATGCCGTCCCTGGAAGGGGTGCGTCACCTGAGTGGGTTGATTCACTGATGTGGTCATCCTGTCTGGGTTGGCGCCCCCCCTTGGGTTGTGCCATGGCGGAGATCTTTGTGGGCTATACTCAGCCTTGTCTCAGGATGTTAAGTTGGTGGTTGAAGATATCCCTCTAGTGGTGTGGGGGCTGTGCTTTGGCAAAGTGGGTGGGGTTATATCCATTCCGTTTGGCCCTGTCCGGGGGAGTCCTCAGATGGGGCCACAGTGTCTCCTGACCCCTCCTGTCTCAGCCTCCAGTATTTATGCTGCAGTAGTTTGTGTCGGGGGGCTAGGGTCAGTTTGTTATATCTGGAGTACTTCTCCTGTCCAATTCGGTGTCCTGTGTGAATCTAAGTGTGCGTTCTCTAATTCTCTCCTTCTCTCTCTCTTTCTCTCTCTCGAAGGAGTTGAGCCCTAGGACCATGCCCCAGGACTACCTGACATGATGTCTCCTTGCTGTCCCCAGTCCACCTGACCATGCTGCTGCTCCAGTTTCAACTGTTCTGCCATATTATTATTTGACCATGCTGGTCATTTATGAACATTTGAACATCTTGGCCATGTTCTGTTATAATCTCCACCCGGCACAGCCAGAAGGGGATTGGCCACCCCACATAGCCTGGTTCCTCTCTAGGTTTCTTCCTAGGTTTTGGCCTTTCTGGGTAGTTTTTCCTAGCCACCGTGCTTCTATACCTGTACAGCACTTTGAGATATCAGCTGATGTACGAAGGGCTATATAAATACATTTGATTTGATCATACGTCATCTGTAGTGCAGAGGTCAGCGGTCTATCAGCTTATCAGTTCATTACTTAATAACTACCTCCTGGGCACAGATGTCAACGTCCAGTTTTGATAGATGTCATCGAAAGGTCGACTAATGTGAATTCAGTGTAGACTCAAGAAACACCAAGGCATGTTGTTTACCTTTTATTTCAGATTGAGTTCAAATAAGATGATAATGGTGTTTGGTGATGACTTTGAGCACCTCTAAGTTTTCCTATGTTTACACATTATCACATTGAACTTTTTTTAAACACAGTGGAAACAACATTTTGTTCCCAATGGGAAACTTCTTTAGAAACTTTAAACAGTTCAAAACAAAAAGTGCGAATACAACTGGGAACCCTGGCCGAGGCTAGAATAACTAGAAGCACAGATGGATTCTTCACTCTGATAAAACTGGGATGAAGCAAGAGGGATTAAGTTACATATCTGATCTTCAAAATCTATCAGACATGACACCTCCCCTGCTAAGATTAGGATGCAAGAACCCTTTGTTCTTTACTGCAGTGGTTAATGGTGGCTTTATAGTTTTTCTGTGTGTGGAGCGCTTAGAACAGAACAGAGAGATGCTGTGCTGGATAAAGATGAGTCCTTCCTATTAACCCAGATTCAGGAGTGCTGCGGTCTCACTGAGAACTGAAAGAGGCTGGAGACAAACAGCCTCCTCCTCCTCCGGCAGAAAGCACCAGACTGAATATTTAATAGAACCCATTTCAGATTCACTGCTGCTTTTAAATGTACTTCCGCTTCTCAAAGACGAGGCTGGCTGCTGAATAACTGAGTAGGGCTGAGCCTGAGCAGGGAATCCCGTTGAGGTGTGTGTGGGTGTGTGTTTGCGTGATGTGTGTGTGTGTGTGTGTGTGTGTGTGTGTGTGTGTGTGTGTGTGTGTGTGTTTGCGTCTGCGTGATGTGTGTGCGATGTGTGTGACATATCATTAAAGAACTGTAGAGTTCAGCAGCATTCACTAGGTAAATACTAGACAGGAGACTCCCCTCTTCCATCCCTCTCTACACCCCTCCCTTCTTATCCCTTCCCCTGGGGTGGGCAGAAAGACCTTTGTGCCGTTATGCGGGATGGGTGGTGGTAGGGAGGGGGCAGGTCACAGGTAGAGGTGTACACATAGGGAGGGAGCTGAGAGAGGGATGCATGGCAGGGCAGTGCATCGTGATTGGCAATTTATTATCCAGTCCAGTCACTTGTCCTCTGCAATGTGTAGAAAATGACTTTTCTCCCCCTGCTGCTGCAGCTTCTTCAAGGCTGTTTGGTTCAGTAGTTGGTCCTGCTGAAGCGGGGTTCTCCCTGATTGCCTTGCTGGCTGGCTGGTTGCAATTGAACGGAGACCGCCACAGTCTTCTGAGCCCACGAGTCAGGGCTCCACACTTCATACTAAAAGGCAGTGTAGTTTGCAGCGTTGCGGTGTGCACACTTCAGAGGGGGAGCAGGGATCAAAGCCAGCGAGTGGGAGGGAGGGAAACCCAGCACGACACAAAAACACAGCACATCACAGGCACAACTATGCAGCATTTCCCCCACCAGCGTGGTGCATTAATTGCTGTACAACACAGCAGAGTCCAACACAACATTACTCCAGAACATTCTAGAACAGTCTGGAACACTATAGCACAGCATTGAACACCATGCACTGCACAGTTTAGCGAAGCACATGGCAGCAATTCAATTCAACGGAATTTAATTTGATGAGACTTTATCAATCCCTCATGGCATTGATAAGACTTAATTACCGTATTCCTCTCATGTCTTTGTCAAGGCACAAGTTCACCCCTACTGCCAGTTGCAAACAGAAAACCACATAATATGAATGGCACAAACATGGTCCCAGCACAGGCCCCATTCCAAGCTGACTGGCCAAGTAGCCACTGGCTGGAGGAGCCAAGGGAATAGTAACATAAGAGGTTTATGAGGCAGTCTCAGAACAAATACTGACAACACACACACACCTCCCTGTGTGTCGAATCCTACATTCCCTGGTCTCCTAGACAGCTCTGCAGAGGTTGATGTCTAATTCCCTGTGACTGGATTCTCTGATGGATGAGCTCTCTGCCTCCCCCACCTCCCCCACTGCCCCCTCCCCCCTCTCCCTGTCCCCCTCCCCTGCCTCCCCCTCTCCTGTCCCCCCTCCCCTGCCTCCCCCTCTCCTGTCCCCCCCCCCTCTCCTGCCTCCCCCGTCTCCCCTCTCCTGCCTCCCCCGTCTCCCCCTCTCCCGTCTCCCCCTCCCCCCTCGTCTCCCCCTCCCGCCTCCCCCGCCTCCCCCTCCCGCCTCCCCTCCCGCCTCCTCCTCCTCCTCCCCCTCTCCTCCCCCTCTCCCCGCCTCCCCCCTCCTCCCCCTCTCCCCGCCTCCCCCTCCTCTCCCGCCTCCCCCTCCCCCCCCTCCCCCGCCTCCCCCTCCTCCCCCTCTCCTGCCTCCCCCGCCTCCCCCCCTCTCTCTTGAGCTATACCCTACCTTTTAGGAGTGGGATGATTTTCAGATGGAGACAAATATGGGTGAACAATATTTATTTCTAGGCAATAGTCAACTATAGTCTAATCATATTTAGGAAGTACATTTTCTTGGAACTATAACAGCCCCATCTTTCTCCGCCCATGCATAGGCTACAGCCTACTATTTTAGTTGAGACCACAGGTGCACCTGATCTCACACATCTGGCCACTGAATTTGAAGCAGCAAGAATGATGACAGTGGACACTTGCATTTTTTCTTGAGCTACGTTTTGCATATTGGATATGGCCTACCTTTTAGGAGGACGATTTTCAGGCAGAGAGGTATGAATGGGTAATCAATATTTCAGTAGTGTAAAGTACTTAAGTAAAAAAATGTTTAAGTACTACTTAAGTAGTTTTTGGGGTATCAGTACTTTACTATTTATATTTATTAGCTTTTACTTTGCTGCATTTCTAAAGAACATAATATACTGTTTACTCCATACATATTCCCTGACACACAAAAGTACTCATTACATTTTAAGAGGTTAGCAGGACGGGAAAATGGTCCAATTCCCACACTTGTCAAGAGAACATGCCAGGTCATCCCTAAACTAACATTTTAAGATGTTAGCAGGACAGGAAAATGGTCCAATTCCCACACTTGTCAAGAGAACATGCCAGGTCATCCCTAAACTAACATTTTAAGTGATTAGCAGGACGGGAAAATGGTCCAATTCCCACACTTGTCAAGAGAACATGCCAGGTCATCCCTAAACTAACATTTTAAGATGTTAGCAGGACAGGAAAATGGTCCAATTCACACACTTGTCAAGAGAACATGCCAGGTCATCCCTAAACTAACATTTTAAGAGGTTAGCAGGACAGGAAAATGGTCCAATTCCCACACTTGTCAAGAGAACATGCCAGGTCATCCCTAAACTAACATTTTAAGAGGTTAGCAGGACGGGAAAATGGTCCAATTCCCACACTTGTCAAGAGAACATGCCAGGTCATCCCTAAACTAAACACAAATGGCTTCGTTTGTAAATGATGTCTGAATGTTGGAGTGTGCCCCTGGCTATCCGTAAAGTAAAACAAATAAGAACATTGTGCCGCCTGGTTTGCTTAATATGAAGAATTTGAAATAATTTCTACTTTTACTTTTGACACAGTATATTTTAGAAATGAAATGTACTTGTTTTACTTAATTCTATTTTAAAACAAATAGTTTTAGATTTAGTCAAGTAGTATTTTACAGGGTGACTTTTACTTGAGTCATTTTCTATTAAGGTGTCTTTAGTTTTACTCAAGTATGACACTTGGGTGCTTTTCCACCATCGCAATATTTAATGATAAATTAACGGCTCGCTCACCATGGTAGCCTATGCGCGCGATGCGCTTTTTCCTTTTCGGCGATTATCAACAACACGTCGACTCACGTCCACTTCATTCCAGTATGAATATTTATTTACAGACACTGTAGCAAACTATATAGTCCAATCATATTTAAGTTAATGTCCATAGAAAGATGAATGCCACATGATTCTCCACCCATGCATAGGCAGCCTCGGGTATTTCATTGATACCAAACATAGAGTATACGCGCTCTTGGTCTCGCACACCCAATTTGAAGAGGGGAGGTAGGCTCCTTAACTTGAAGCAGTGCGTTCTGAGTGTGTGAATAACGCGACAGAGACGTGCTTTAAATACAATAGGCAGGCCTAAGCAAACGCATACAAAGCAGAAAGACGACCGGTTCCATTATACTGGGAAAGATGGGTTAATCTGTGGACATCGGAGGGTTGGAGTTAAGAAATGAATGAATGGTGGATTGGCCGCGGAGGGGGAAAATCCAGCACTTCAACAAATTGGAAAAAAGGAATATATGTATAATTATGTAACTACAGTTACCATCGATGTGAGCGAAATATCTGTAAGTAGCAGTATAAATATTGTTATATGTTAGTTTACTCCATTTAGGGTATGGGTGGTAGGGTTGTGGTGGTGGGGGGCAATCCTGCAGGAATGCTGCCCTCTACTACCTACATACAGTAGGTTTCTGCAAAACACTACAGTAAATACTACAGTATACTACTAATGTCAGCAAAAAACAATACAGTAAATACTACAGTATACCACCAATGAATGCCAAAACACTACAGTAAATAACACAAGGCGACAGGTAGCCTAGCGTTTAGCCAGTAACTGAAAGATTGCTGGTTAGAATACCCGATGACCAAGGCACTTAAACCTTTTACAGCACATTTTACTGCACCTAAAAATAAAAACTACAGTAGCCTTTGCGGAGTCCCTAACCACTGGATGTCCGGTTTTCAGGGGAAATGGAACGAGAGCAACTTCAGCATTTGGACGTTAACAAGGCAACACTCCATCTTAACTCGTCCACATTTCCCTGGATTGGTTGAACAGTGCAGAAAATAACCTCTCCCGGCAGTATTTTTTCTTCTTGTCAAGACAAGTATGTAGGGGTTCTAGTTTCAGGCATTTATTTTACACCTGTTAAGTTAGGTTAATACCACAGTAAAAAAACACTAGGCTACAGTGAATACTATAGAATATAAATATAGTAATACTACAGTATTTATACCATAGTATACTATAGTATTTTTCACGTGGGTGGAGAGCACAAAAAAAACAATTTTGCTGCATTGCACCTGTCCAAACAAACACTTGTAGGCGAATGTAGGTTAGTTGAGACCTCACCTGAACTGAAACGTTTAATTTTATAATGACTATATAATTTAATGAATTTTCCATCATAAAATTATTTTGAATGTTTGTAACAAGTTACAGTATGAAATCAATGAATATAGTCTAACCGCAATTAGTAGCAAAAACTGCTTGTAGTTTAGGCGATCCTATGAGTGGTAACCACTATCAAAATGCTATCGCGTTGGGAATGGCTGTGGTCTTTGTCGTTTGTTACGTCTTCGTCTGGAATCCCCTTCTCATAATCATTAAGGGACACCGCAGTGCATGTTTCACACAACCACCATCAGAAAATTATAACGTTTCTGTAAAGGTTGCAACAGAAACCCTCTCTTACCTGAGAATTGCACTACAGCAAGTAGTGGCTTGGTGTGTCGTGAGAGTGGCTGGTGGTGGAGCCTATGCAGTCCGTCTCTTGGCGCGCCTCTGTGGCGTGTGATCACAGCTGTGGTATCAACAGCCCCGCTCCGCGCAGCAGCCGGGTGCTCCGGTGTGTAGGGGGCGTGGTCACCGTTTCGGGGAGCCAGCTGGGGCAGCTTCTCTGCTATCTGCTGAACCCTATTTAGGGATTAATTTATCCAGGGGCAATGTACCCTGATATTGAATGTCCTAATAATATCCAATTGACTCAATAAGTCATACCGCAGTATCACAGTATTTGTTCATATGTCTCTCTGTGTGTGTTAAAGGCGTGAGGGAGAAGTGCTCCAGATCTAGGTGCAGATTGTGATATCGTACCCTACTTCTGCCCTTAGCTGTTAAGGTATGCAATTATAGCGTTACAATTATATAATCACAATTATAGATTATAGCGTTACAATTATATAATCACAATTATATAATTACACAGAACACTGAATTATAGGGTTTATTTTTTGTGAACAACTGTTTTCATTAGACCAATTTAAAAAAATATGTATAAAATGCCTTGTTTAAAAAAATATATAGGCAAGTCAGTTAATTAAGAACAAATTCTTATTTACAACGACGGCCTAGGAACCGTGGGTTAACAGCCTTGTTCAGGGGCAGAACGACATTTATTTCCTTGGCAGCTCAGCGATTCGATCTCGTTACTGGCCCAACGCTCTAACTACTATTCTACTAGACTACAAACGCACCCCTGTCGGGCCAACACCATTCCCAACCTCCGTCAAAAACACAATATAAAACACAAACAAATCAAATAATAACAATAAACAAACATTACAATCAAATAAAAAAGTACATACAAGATTGTTTACCACTATATAACCACCAATTAATTATATGATCTCTGTGGATAAAATAGTTATTGATCCTTTATCGTAGCCTAGTTATGATCCACTATCGTTAATTTCCAGAAAATCTCGAATACCTCTCACCGCCAGGTGGCAGTCAATATAATCTACTACTCTCACTTGCAGTCGTTGTGGGTGTGTCTTGCCTCACAGAGTCGTTTTCTTTGATTATCTCCATCTCGGTGACAGATAATCAGAAAAAAACAACAGACTCGGTGGAGAATTTTGCTTTTAAAGCAATGGAGGAGTACAATTCCGGAGAGGAGGTAGATTGTGCATTAAGCTAGATACAAATTTCAGACTTTGACACTGATTTCAAACGGCCGAGTTAGCTAGATGAATGGTCAACTAGCTAGATAACGTTAGCATGCATTGCATTGAGGGTGCTGGCTTTGAAAACGTATCTGACGAGTATATGAGTGTTTAATTAAGTTGTCAAATGAAACTGACACGATAATATACACCTTTCAAACATTTGTCATGCAAATTATGTCATATTATTGCATGTGGGGAATTTGTAAGCTTAGCAGCTAGCTGGGTGTGGTCAAATCAATCAGACTGGGCTGGGCAGGACTTGATTAGTGGCGCGCTAGCATCTATCAACATTCAGCATAGGCATATGCCTACAGTATTATACAGATTAAACCTTCGGCTGTCCCCATAGGGTTTTACATGGAACCCGAAATGGTTCTCCTATGTGGACAGACGAAGAACCGTTTTAAGTTCTAGATAGAAAAAAAAAGGTACTAAGAGTTTAAATATGTAACGTTGAATCTACTTAGCTATAAATCTTCCAGTAGCAGGCTGTAGTACACATTTTCGCTGTGCAAGTTATTCTGAAGATCCTATCAACAGTTAGCTATGAGTTTATTGCAGCAGTCCTTCCTCCCGGGGCTTGTCTGAAAGGATTTGATATCCAGTCTTGACAGTTGTCGTGTTGACTAAGTTCTCACAGAGTGGACTGTCTGTCTGTGTACCCTAATTTGTTTTGCAAGGGGAAAGTAGGTCAGCTACTTTTGTGTGAATGAATACTCAACAGCACAAGCTTTTTGTTTTGAGTTGTATCATAACAAAGTAATCCACACTTTATGTTAAATGTTTTTCATAAGTATTATTTTTATATATCTTTTTATATCGTTTGGAATCACAGGTGTCCTTCAACGCAGATGAGGCCAGTGTCTCAGTTAAAGAGGTAAAGGGATATTTGAAACATGTTTGTCAGCAGTGTTATTTCTTGGATGGTAAAGATGATCAAAAACACTGATTATCCCTTCATAGATAATAATGACTGTGTTGTCTTCCTTGCTGACTGTCTGGTTTCTGTGTCTCAGTGTATCGAAGCCATCATTGGAGGACTAGATTACAACCAGAACAAAGTGAACCAGTGGACTGCCAGCGTCGTGGAGCACTCTCTCACCCAACTGGTCAAGCAAGGGAGACCATTCAAGTTCATAGGTATGATTGTAAGAATGTTATAACACAAGGAAGTTATGGTATTACAAGAGTCACTCAACAATTAGTCACATCAAAGTGGTGAGAAAACATACAGTACCAGTCAAAAGTTTGGACACATCTACTCATTCCAGGGTTTTTCTTTATTTTTACTGTTTTCTACGTTGTAGAATAATAGTGAAGACATCAAAACTATGAAATAACACATGGAATCATGTAGTAACCAAAAAAATGTTTAACAAATCAAAATGTATTTTATATTTAGGATTCTTCAAAGTCGCCACCCTTTGCCTAGATGACAGCTTTGCACACTCTTGGCATTCTCTCAACCAGCTTTATGAGGAATGCTTTTCCAACAGTATTGAAGGAGTTCCCAAATATGCTGAGCACTTGTTGGCCACTTTTCCTTCACTCTGCGGTCCAATTTGGAATTTCTTTCCTTAATGCGTTTGAACCAGTGTGTTGTGACAAGGTAGGGGTTGTATTCAGAAGATAGTTCTATTTGGTAAAATACCAAGTCCATATTATGGCAAGAACAGCTCGAATAAGCAATGAGAGACAACAGTCCATCATTACTTTAAAACATGAAGGTCAGTCAATCTGGAAAACTTTGAAAGTTTCTTCAAGTGCAGTCGCAAAAACCAACAAGCGCTATGATGAAACTGGCTCTCATGAGGACAATCACAGGAAAGGAACACCCAGAGTTACCTCTGCTGCAGAGGATAAGTTCATTGGAGTTAACTGCACCTCAGGTTGCAGCTCAAATAAATGCTTCACAGAGTTCAAGGAACAGACACATCTCAACATCAACTTTTCAGAGGAGACTGTGTGAATCAGGCCTTCATGATCAAATTGCTGCAAAGAAACCACTACTAAAGGACACCAATAATAAGAAGAGACTTGCTTGGGCCAAGAAACATGAGCATTGGACATTAGACCGGTGGAAATATGTCCTTTGATCTGATGATTCCAAATTTGAGGTTTTTGGTTCCAACTGCTGTGCTTTTGTGAGACGCAGAGTAGGTGAACGGATGATCTCCGCATGTGTGATCCCACCGTGAAGCATGGAGGAGGAGTTGTGGGGGTGCTTTGCTGGTGACACTGTCTGTGATTTATTTAGAATTGAAGGCACAATTAACCAGCATGGCTACCACATCATTATGCAGCGATACGCCATCCCTTCTGGTTTGTGCTTAGTGGGACTATCATTTGTTTTTCAACAGGACAATGACCCAAAACACACCTCCAGGCTGTGTAAGGGCCATTTGACAAGTGTGATGAAGTGCAGCATCAGATGACCTGGCCTCCACAATGACCTGAACTCAACA
This sequence comes from Oncorhynchus masou masou, assembly GCF_036934945.1. NCBI lineage: Eukaryota > Metazoa > Chordata > Actinopteri > Salmoniformes > Salmonidae > Oncorhynchus > Oncorhynchus masou. Next base: position 16,331,602 of record NC_088240.1, on the reverse strand, counting down.
CAATTGAGATGGTTTGGGATGAGTTGGACAGCAGAGTGAAGGAAAAGCAGCCAACAAGTGCTCAGCATATGTGGTAACTCCTCCAAGACTGTTGGAAAAGCATTCCTCATGAAGCTGGTTGAGAGAATGCCAAAAGTGTGCAAAGCTTTCATCAAGGCAAAGGGTGGTTACTTTGAAGAATTGCAAATATAAAATATATTTTGATTTGTTGAACACTTTTTTTGGGATTCTACATGATTCCATATGTGTTATTTCATAGTTTGAATGTCTTCACTATTATTCTATAATGTAGAAAATAGTAAAAATAAGAAAAACCCTTGAATGAGCAGGGGTGTGTGAACATTTGACTGGTACTGTAGATGCAGTAAAAGTTGAAGTTGTTGGTATCCCTTAGAACAGTGGTCACCAACCAGCTGAGTGAGCATAAATTTAAATAATTCACTTTTTATTTTACTGGGCTAATGGTGCCTGCATCCGATGGTCAGTCTCAAAGGAGGGAGAGAGCAGCAGACTGAGGGTCTGTTTCTCAACATCCCTCGCTCTCCCTTTCCTCCACTGATACTGACCAAAAAGGGACACCGTCTTCCAGCTGATGCCGAAACTCGAGTCGCACCGCATTATTTCTGCCTCATGCACAAATTCATGTTGTTACTCCTATGAACAGAGAAAGTGAAATATTCCTTTATATTAAAAAAGACCCAAGCCGCTAATAATAACAACGCAAGCCTATAGATACACTTCCCTACTCGTTCATTACTGCTGCAGGGATTGTTGTAGCATTGAGTGTAAATAGGAAGAAATCACATTTTATGGGTTATAAAAGTGTTGACTACAAAGTGTTGGCAGTACTGAGTAAGAACTTAAACATGAACTCAGTCATAAAAACAGCAGCTCTTTGCTGTATTAGTCATGGTTTTAAACGTTTTGAAATTTCACAGTATCATTTTTGCCATAGCTTTCTTTATGCCTTCTACGTTACTGCGGACTCGGTCATCTGAGCAATCTGATTGGCCAGCGGTGATGTAGTGCACTTAATTTCCTCTCCAGGCCCACCGGGAAGGCAGAGTTTGTACCTTCAGACACATGAAATGGCAACAGTTTGCACAGGACAGCTGACTTGGCTGCACCTACCACCAACAGACCAATACATAATATAAAAAATAGGAACACAAGGCTTTATCATTGTTTTTTTACAGAAATGTTTGGCGATCGACTAGAAATGCCTTGGAGATCGCGATCGACCGGTTGGTGACCACTGCCTTAGAAGAAGGCTATTCTACTCAACCCTTAACAAGCTGGATGATGGGCCCTGTGTGTGCTCCTGGTCACAAAGTGCTGTATAATAGCACTATGATAGAGGTATATCTTTCTATATGATAGCCTTTGTGACCAGGAGCAAAGCCCTGTGCATGACAGAATGCCTACAGCAGGAAATGTATCTTCAACATGGTCTTGTGTTCCAGTGAACTGTGCCATCATGCAGAAGAGTGGTGCTGGTCTCCACACGGCCAACTCCTGCTACTGGGACACTGCTACTGATGGTGAGAGAGATGAAACCCCCACGCATACTGTTCTAACCTTTGAACAGCCATTTGCTTTTGTTGTGCTAATGAACAGTGTATTCGGTTTTGGCTTATTCAGAAGGGTGCAACAAAGTATAGCCCGACCGATATGGACCTTTTTAGCGCTGTATCGGTATCGACGATAATTCCACCACTAACCGATATTTAATAAATAGGATAGGGAAAAAAGGGAATCTCATGCTTATCTGAACATTGTTTCATTTAAGGCTGTCCCCGACTACAAAAAATCTTGGTCGACCGAGTCTGTTCTTTTGACCAATCGATTGGTTGAAATTTTAAAACGTATATTTTTCCATATATAGAAATATCCTATGTGTTTTAATCAAATCCACTATATGCACTGAGCTAGTCTGATTCTTTAAGCGAACTGTTTGACTAAATAATTAAGACACAAATGACTAGAGGGAGTCCGACCGCAATTGATTTGATTGTGCCGCCTGGCTCAGACTTGCTGCGTTTTGTAAAAAAACAAACCACACAATAAAAACAGTGAGTGACTGTGTGACTAGCACCCGTTCTCTCTCTCCTCCCTGCTGCAGAGAGCACCGCAGAACATCATTGTGTGCAGCGCTGTCCGTGTTGCTGAAGCTGCAACATGATTAGACATTTGACTGAAAAGTGATGTTGACGAAATCCCTAGTTTGTTTAGTCAAAACATTCCCTATTCCCTCAGCCCTTGCTCTCTTTAGGTGACACGTGTATGCATCACATGCCCGTGGCCAATAGGGCCTGACCTATAGCATATCATAATCACATCAATAAATTGGTTATAAACAAACTCTGAACATTGTAACACGTGACAGCAAAATGCATGCAGAGGGCGTGACAAATAAACTGGAAACGGGAATGTTTACTGGTTGCGCTGGAGGTAAAGGGGAAGCCAGATGTGTGGAGTACATGTGACTAGTTGTGGAAAAGACTGGAGATCAAGAAAAAGAAGGTAAGGAGCAAGCTCTGTGTGCAAATTAAGTCTGTGCGTGCCATACAGGTGCTGTTAGATTACAATATACTTTTTCTGACCATTTGGAACAATGTAAACAAATTATAAGCATTCCAGAGAGCCGGGTGGAACGTTTTTTTGTAACTGCTTTATTACAACAGTCTCATTCATCCGTGAAATGGAACGGTTTAGGCCTATTTATTATTTACTCAAATTTGTCTTTGGTCGCTTTATTTTAGAACTAAAATGTTTGATTGCATTTCACATCATGAGTGACTCGTATGCTGTGTGTCGACATGAACAAATAAATGATTGATTGATACAGTAGCCTGTATAACTATTGAAATACAGGCCTAAGTAAGTTATGATATTAAGACTAAACAGGATGAGCTCTTATGGCGGCAGCTTGATGGTTGTTATGTACAAGGCTGCTATACTAAGACCACTAATGATAATGACATTACTTATTATAATAACAATAAGGAGATCAAGGAAAAAAAGTTATTTTTATTATAAATATTTCTGACAATTTGTAACAGTGTAAACAACACCAAATGTATGATAAATAATACCAGAAAGGCTGGTCTGACGAGAGGAAAAACGTGTAAAGCAACGACAAAAAATAGCAGAATTTGTGAAATTGTTTCGTGAGGCTTGGTTCTCGTGGAATCAATCAACCAAACACTCAAACAGGCAACGGAAGCAGGATCTTTCTTATTTCTGTAGATATTCAGTACCAGTCAAAAGTTTGGACACATCTACTCATTCCAGGGTTGTTCTGTATTTTTACTATTTTCTGACCTCACCCCAATTGAGATGGTTTTGGATGAGTTGGACCACAGAGTCCTGTTGGAAAAGCATTCCTCATGAAGCTGGTTGAGAAAATGCCAAGAGTGTGCAAAGCTGTCATCAAAGCAAAGGGTGGCTACATTGAAGGATCTCAAATGTAAAATATATTTTGTAACACTTTTTTGGTTACTACATGATTCCACATGTTATTTCATAGTTTTGATGTCTTCACTATTATTCTGCAATGTAGAAAATAGTACAAATAAAAAAACTAAAAAAAACTTGAATGAGCAGGTGTGTCCAAACTTTTGACTGGTTCTGTATATAGATTTATAAAGCCAGTCACATTTAACAGTTAGGCTGTTTGCTATTATGCACCGAGCAACATGGTCTGGAATAATGTGCCAATTCAACAGCGCACTGATGTGTTTCAGAACCGCGGACAGCTACCACTATCCAACATGGCAGAAAGCGCATTTATTATAAAATATTCACATTTTTATTTGTGGTGTGCCATTGTTTCATAATATAACCATATCAAATTTCAGTAGCACATGTCTTAGACTGATGGAGTGTGCCATCCCACTGGCCTCCAGAATGGATCAGTCCACTCAGACAGGAGCCAATCAGTCTTGTACAATATGATTATACTTTATTTGTTATTTTTTTGCTACTGCTCGACTAAATAAATCTCGGTCATCCAACAGCCTATGACCAAACAATCGACCAGTCGACTAAATGGAGTCAGCCCTAGTTTCATTATTGTCACAATGTAAGAAATCAACATTTGAAGCACATTTCTTGGACAATTCCTCTTTGGGATGGCAATTTATGAGAACTCGGTGTGGAAAAATGACCCTTTTTCATTTTCCCGCTGTAAAACAGTATGTTGGCAGATATATTGGTACATTTTGTCCCCCAATTGGTGTTGGACCCTCCAAAAAAAACATTGGTCGGTCTCTAATAGAAAAGTATTGTACTGTACATACATGATTCCCTGTGATTTTCTGGAAAAAAGAATCTGGTCATTCTCTGTTTCTATCTGCGTATGTTTTGAAATGTTGCTCTTCACTGAAGAAGCCACACGTTGGAATGTATTTTGTGTGTCCAAATTGGTTCTGATGTTGTGTTGAATCTGATTGGTTGAGATCTAGTGGGTTGACCTGATGGGTCTTTGTGGTGTCCTCCCACAGGAAGCTGCACGGTCAGGTGGGAGAACCGCACCATGTACTGTGTGGTGAGTGTTTTCGCCGTGGCCTTGACCTGTTAATGTGCCCCCCCCTCCTTCTCGCACTGAGCTGAACACAACCTGGCATGCACCAGCACCAGCACCACCAAGCCTTGAAGATCCAAGCTGATTACCATGCAAATGTCTGTTGTACAACATCTTTCAACCCCACACTCTCAAACTTTGACCACTCCCAATGGGAACCATAGGATGGGAATTCAGTGATGTTGCTATAAGTGGTGGATGCATAGTGTTGTCTGTGTGTCAATGTAAATAGACCAGTAGTTCAGCATGGACTTAGAAAATGGAACTAACCACACTGGACATGTGGAATATTATTTACTAAATCAATACATCCCATTTCCAGTTCCAATAGTGTGTCGTAGTTGAACCACTATAAAAATAATAATAATTGGAGTCTCAAAGCAGAGGTGTAATATATTCCTAACAGAGTGCAGAGAGAGACATTGGAGGTTCCGTTGGAGCATTGCAGGTTTATGATGGTGTACTTTTTCTTTTAGAATGTGTATTATAATTCTTCTAAGATCATTCCCTCTGGATTGTTGAAGTTGTAGCTCTCCTGCATGTTGTATCACATTTACCTCACTAGCCCTGATATAATTTGTGATATTAAATCGACTGAAAATGCTCATGACACTACAAGTATGACTTGTGACTGACCGTGTTTGTACATTGACCTTTGTCATTAAATGTATTATTTAACTATCGTCACATGATTTCCTGGTGTTTAATTGAGATGTCCCACCAGTAAAGCAGGTTGACAGAATAGCTAATGAGGTTTAGGATGGGGTGAAACAAGTGCAACTGCTGGTTTCTTACCTTACACACATTCCTGTACATAAGGGGTTGTGGTAGTTGAGGTAGTACTTATGTTAATTATCTTTTGTTGTTACAAATTGTCAATTTGCTGCATTGTTGTTGTAATAAATTCTATGTATCAGATGGGATTTTAAAATAAGATTGAGAGGAATTAGGATGCTTACTAATCACATATGTTTAAAACGAGCACTGCAAATCTTCTTTAAGCCTTTAATGTCTAAACATAGACTCACCTCATCTATTAAAACTCACATGCCTAGCTTGTCTCAGAGTTTATTTGTTTTTCATTAAGGCAAATGATGAGCATGAAAAGAGGCCAACACATGAGAATATGTCTGTACAGGTCTGATGAAACAAGGCTATCCTGAGTCTGCCTCTACAGGTCTGATGAAACAAGGCTATCCTGAGTCTGCCTCTACAGGTCTGATGAAACAAGGCTATCCTGAGTCTGATGATGAGTCTGCCTCTACAGGTCTGATGAAACAAGGCTATCCTGAGTGCCTCTACAGGTCTGATGAAACAAGGCTATCGAGTCTGCCTCTACAGGTCTGATGAAACAAGGCTATCCTGAGTCTGATGATGAGTCTGCCTCTACAGGTCTGATGAAACAAGGCTATCCTGAGTCTGATGATGAGTCTGCCTCTACAGGTCTGATGAAAAGGCCTGCCTCTATCCAAGGCTATCCTGAGTCTGCCTCTACAGGTCTGATGAAACAAGGCTATCCTGAGTCTGATGATGAGTCTGCCTCTACAGGTCTGATGAAACAAGGCTATCCTGAGTCTGCCTCTACAGGTCTGATGAAGCAAGGCTATCCTGAGCCTGATGATGAGTCTGCCTCTACAGGTCTGATGAAACAAGGCTATCCTGAGTCTGATGATGAGTCTGCCTCTACAGGTCTGATGAAACAAGGCTATCCTGAGCCTGATGATGAGTCTGCCTCTACAGGTCTGATGAAACAAGGCTATCCTGAGTCTGATGATGAGTCTGCCTCTACAGGTCTGATGAAACAAGGCTATCCTGAGTCTGCCTCTACAGGTCTGATGAAGCAAGGCTATCCTGAGCCTGATGATGAGTCTGCCTCTACAGGTCTGATGAAACAAGGCTATCCTGAGTCTGCCTCTACAGGTCTGATGAAACAAGGCTATCCTGAGCCTGATGATGAGTCTGCCTCTACAGGTCTGATGAAACAAGGCTATCCTGAGTCTGCCTCTACAGGTCTGATGAAACAAGGCTATCCTGAGCCTGATGATGAGTCTGCCTCTACAGGTCTGATGAAACAAGGCTATCCTGAGTCTGCCTCTACAGGTCTGATGAAACAAGGCTATCCTGAGTCTGCCTCTACAGGTCTGATGAAACAAGGCTATCCCGAGTCTGTGTGCAGGTCTGATGAAGCAAGGCTATCCTGAGCCTAATGATGAGTCTGCCTCTACAGGTCTGATGAAACAAGGCTATCCTGAGCCTAATGATGAGTCTGCCTCTACAGGTCTGATGAAGCAAGGCTATCCTGAGCCTAATGATGAGTCTGCCTCTACAGGTCTGATGAAACAAGGCTACCCTGAGCCTAATGATGAGTGAGGTTATGGCTGGTGAAACATTTACCTAAGAAATCTTCTGAAAATGATTGCCTCAGTTGGATGATTGCAGCCCCGCTTTAAGCATTTTGTTGATTACAATGAGGTAATCACTCATTGTAGAAGTGAAAGCTGTTTCTATACTATTCTGTTCACCAAGCAAAGCAGATCGATTACTTCAACGATGGAGAGTTGTAGAAATGGAACTTGTAAAGAATTTGATCCCAGCCTAACAAACTAGAGGAATATTCTTGGCTGGATTCCATTGTCAAAACTTGCTACCTCTCCTTGTTTTTTTTTTGTTTTTTTGGGGGGGGGGGGTGTATCAGTACATTTGATATTTTTTTGCAACTTTTACTTCACTATATTCCTAAAGAAAGTCATTTACTTTTCACTCATATATTTTCCCTGACACACAAAAGTACTTGAGTTTAGCAGGACAGGAAAATGGTCCAATTCACACACTTGTCAAGAGAACATGCCTGGCCATCCCTACTGCCTCTTATCTGGAGGACTTTCTAAACACATGCTTTGTTTGTGAATTATGTCTGAGTGTTGGAATGTGCCCCTGGCTATCCATAAAATAAATAAGAAAATTTTGCTTTTTAGTTTGCTTAATATGAACAATTTGAAATGATTTATACTTTTACTTTTGATTCTTAAGTATATTTTTGCAATTGCATTTACTTTTGATACTTGATCATATTGAAAACCAAATACTTTTAGACTTTTATTCAATTATATTTTACTGGTATGATAATTGGGTACTTTTTCCACCACTGTCATCCTTTCTGGTCTTGATGGATGAGATTTACACAGTCAGTCGTGTTTCTGTATTGTTCCACTAGGGGTCAGTATAGGTCAATATATGGGGTCCGATGATGACAAAACAATCACTCAATAAGTCACATAAATATAAATGTACTTCACATATTGTTTGAATTTCATCTTTTAATAATCATATTCTCTCTGAAATTGATTCACAATACTGTGTGTGTGTTCATTAGATTTTTATAGATATCAAAAATTCTGTTTGGCTTCAAAGATTGTCTTTTTTAATAAAAACTATATGAAGCATTCATATGATACTAAATGTCATCAAGCCCTGTGCAACTGCATTGCAAAAGAAGAGCTAGTGCAAATAAAGACACATATAAAATAAATATACAAGACACACATTAATACATGTAAGATTCAAGCTATACAAAGACACTTTTTACCATGACAAATATTAAACACATTTCAAATAGATATTGTGCAAGTCTGTGTATATTTCCATACATAATGAAACACCAGACAGACTCAGAGACATACAATAGCACAGCATGAATGAGCAAAACACATAGACATCCAATCAAAGCATCTCACTGGCGCCACATCAACAACAGCTGCTTCTGACTATTGCCCTTACAAAGCTGAACCAAAGCTTGCTGGAAACGTGCAAAAGTGTGAGACGGAGAGTGAGTGGTAAGGCTGAAGCAACCGACTGCAGACAAAAGTCAAGAAGTGAAGTCGGGGGAGGTGCATCTGCTACAGCCGAGAGTCAGACACTGATGTGGCTTTCCAACAGCAAGGCTCAGCACAACATGGCAGTGTTGCCATCATTTATAAAAGTTGTTCTTTGTAATATAAAAAAAACACGTCTCCAACCCCCATATCACACACTCACAAAATGTAAATATATGCATGTAATATCAATTGGTGAGAGAGCCTCAAATAGCACATTCATTTGTACATATCTACTGTATACAGTGCATTCAGAAAGTATTCAGACCCCTTGACTTTTTCCACATTTTGTTACATTACAGACTTATTATAAAACGGATTTTAAAAAACAATTCTAATTAATCTACACCCAATACCCCACAATGACAAAGCAAAAACAGGTTTTCAGAAATTTTAGCAAAAACAGAAATACCTTATTTCCATAAGTCATCTATACATCTCTGCTAGGTAAAGCCCCGCCTTATCTCAGCTCACTGGTCACCATAGCAACACCCAACCATAGCACGTGCCCCAGCAGGTATATTTCACTGGTCACCCCCAAAGCCAACACTTCCTTTGGCCGCCGTTCCTTCCAGTTCTCTGCTGCCAATGACTGGAACGAATTGCAAAAATTACTGAAGCTGGAGTCTTATATCTCCCTCTCTAACTTTAAGCATCAGCTGTCAGAGCAGCTTACCGATCACTGTACCTGTACACAGCCCATCTGTAAATAGCACACCCAACTACCTCATTCCCAAATTGTTATTTATCCTCTTGTTCTTTTGCACCCCTGTATCCCCACCTCCACATCATCGTCTGCACATCTATCACTCCAATGTTAATGCTAAATTATAATTATTTTTGCCTCTACAGCATATTTATTGCCTTACCTCACTATTCTTCCACATTTGCACACACTGTACATTGATTTTTCTATTGTGTTATTGACTGTACGTTTGTTTATGTGTAACTCTGTGTTGTTGTTTTTGTCGCACTACTTTGCTTTATCTTGGCCAGGTCGCAGTTGTAACTGAGAACTTGTTCTCAACTGGCCTACCTGGTTAAATAAAGGTGGGAAAAAATTCAGACCCTTTGCTATGAGACTCGAAATTGAGCTCAGGGGCATCCTGTTTCCATTGATCATCCTTGAGATGTTTCTACAACTTGATTGGTGTCCACCTGTGGTAAATTCAATTGATTGGACATGATTTGGAGAGACACACACCTGTCTATATAAGGTTCCACAGTTGACAATGCATATCAGAGCAAAAACCAAGCCATGTGGTCGAAGGAATTGTCCGAGACAGGATTGTGTTGAGACACAGATCTGGGGAAGGGTGCCAAAAGAATTCTGCAGCATTGAAGGTCCCCAATAACACAGTGGCTTCCATAATTATTAAATGGAAGAAGTTTGGAACCACCAAGACTCTTCCTAGAGTTGGCCGCCCAGTCAAACTGAGCAATCGGGGGAGAAGGGCCTTGGTCAGGGAGGTGACCAAGAACCCGATGGTCACTCTGACAGAGCTCCAGAGTTCCTCTGTGGAGATGGGAGAACCTTCCAGAAGGTTAACCATCTCTGCAGCACTCCACCAAACAGCCCTTTATGGTAGAGTGACCAGATGGAAGCCACTCCTCAGTAAAAGGCACATGACAGACCACTTGGAATTTGCCAAAAGGCACCCAAAGACTCTCAGACTATGAGAAACAAGATTCTCTGGTCTGATGAAACCAACATTGAACTCTTTGGCCTGAATGCCAAGTATCACGTCTTGAGGAAACCTGGTACCATCCCTACCGTAAAGCATGGTGGTGGCAGCATCATGCTCTGGGGGATTTTTTTCAAAGGCAGGGACTGGGAGACCAGTCAGGATCGAGGGAAAGATGAACGGAGCCAAGTACAGAAAGATCCTTGATGAAAACCTACTCCAGAGCGCTCAGGACCTCAGACTGGGGACAAGGTTCACCTTCCAACAGAACAACGACACGAAGCACACAGCCAATACAACACAGGAGTGGCTTCGGGACAAGTCTCTGAATGTCCCTGAGTGACCTAGACAGAGCCCGGACTTGAACCCGATCGATCATCTCTGAGACCTGAAAATAGCTGTGCAGCGACACTCCACATCAAACCTGACAGATCTCGAAGAGGATCTGCAGCGAAGAATGGGAGATACTGCCCAAATACAGCTGTCCAACGCTTGTAGTGTCATAGCCAAGAAGACTCAAGGCTGTAATCGCTGCCAAAGGTGCTTCATCAAAGTACTGAGTAAAAAGTCTGAATACCTATGTAAATTATATATATATATATATTTTTTTATACATTTGCAAACATTTCTAAAACCCAGTTTTTGCTTTGTCAAAATGGGGTATTGTGTGTAGATTTATGAGGTGAAAAAAATCTATTTTAGAATAAGGCTGTAACGTAGCAAAATGTGGGAAAAGTCAAGGGGTCTGAATACTTTCCAAATGCACTGTACATATGAATCGTAGCAAAGTTGCTTCCTGTTTAGTCACATCTATGGTCCTGTTTGCATGGGTCAAACAAAAATATTGTCATGATTGGTTGACAAATAGTGACTCCCACAATGCAGGCGATGTCGGCAAGTTGCAGCTGGTGAGGAGCAACTGCAGAAAATCGAAGTCGACTGCAGTTGAAACTTCATGACCTTTGATCACATGGTTGTTGTAAAGTTCAAGCAGTCAACCTTTGATCACATGGTTGTTGTAAAGTTCAAGCAGTCAACCTTTGATCACATGGTTGTTGTAAAGTTCAAGCAGTCGACCTTTGATCACATGGTTGTTGTAAAGTTCAAGCAGTCGACCTTTGATCACATGGTTGTTGTAAAGTTCATGCAAGTCAGACAATTTTTGTCTCTATAATGCAACACACTTTGAAAGGTGGAGATGATGGTCACCGACTTTACAAATGTGATCCGCTCGAAGGCGCCCAGATAGTGTCGGTGGCCGTGGTCATGTGGTGGGTTCAGTACACCAAGCCCAACCGTAGCTGATATTGCACCCATTAGAATCATCACTCTACATTAATATGGCAGTCTATTTAGTCCACCAGGCTCTACACACACTTTCTCTGATGGCTGCCGCACGCAAACTATGCACTGGTGTTCTTGCTAAAATGCTATTGCTATGACATGCGTTACTCGCCATGCATGTCTGTTTTCTGCTTTCCCACCAGTGTCCACCTGCTTGGTTCTGTTCCCTTCCTGCAGGGGAAATGGTACAGAATACCTTTCTCTCTGCCTGTAATTATTATTATCTTAACATTATGCATGCTCTGGCAGTGAGCTACCCCGAAGAGGCAGAGCCTCTAATGCCAAGACTAACGTATTGCTTGTATTGAAATATTTTATAATAAATGGTGAAACAAACACTTGGTGTTTCCTGTCTGAAATACAGTTATGTGTTTCCTGTCTGTTTGATGAGAGATGGGTTTCTTTACACGTACTCTAGTTCTGTATTCGAAATCACTGCCACCCTTGTCACAAGCACTTAGAAACACCACAGAAGCAGCAGGATGATGAAGCCATTTTTCAAGGAAGTATAAAAGCAGCGTTGGTCTCAGCTGTAAGAGGAGAGGAGAGGAGAGGAGAGGAGAGGAGAGGAGAGGAGAGGAGAGGAGAGGAGAGGAGAGGAGAGGAGAAGGAAAAGAACAGCAAACCCAACACAGTATTTACATCACACCACACAAAGCTTTCAATGTGTATGTGGTGGGTGATGGGTCCAGTTCAGTACATGCACACCCCCATGCCAATGTGAAACACTGTAAATACACTAAATCACAAATACTTGGTAAGTTCTGATGAGTAATGTAGTAATGCAATGTATACGTCCATTGGAAGAGGACTGGCCACCCCTCAGAGCCTGGTTCCTCTCTAGGTTTCTTCTCGGTTCCTGCCTTTTTAGGGAGTTTTTCCCTTGCCACCGTGCTTCTACATCTGCATAGCTTGCTGTTTGGGGTTTTAGGCTGGGTTTCTGCATATCTGCTGATGTAAAAAGGGCATTATAAATACATTTGATTGATTGATTAATGTGAGTGACTGTATAGACAAGTATTTAGTTCTATGAAATGCATAACCAAATTAGGAAACCTCATTAGAAAAGCTATTGTGGCAGACTCACTTCGGACCAGTTTAATCTGTCTGAGTGTAGCGTTCTGTCCATACCGCCAGGACTTGACTTCCATAGAAAAGGCTGCAGACAAGTTACATTCTGGTTGTAGGAAAGTCTGTTCAACACTGAAACACTGATACTATGTCAGTAGTTGAGTCCGTTGCTGAAGAATCCCTACATCCAATGATTTGTCTGTAGTTGGTCGGTAATACTGGCTTAGGCAGAATAAACATCACGGACTGCGTAAGGACATTCTCACAAAAACTACTTCGTCAGCATCACTGTACATTGCCTAGCCTCATCCGCTGGCTAAATTCAGAGAGAGCCGGCTGGCGGATGATTTCATACATTGCCTGTTCTTCTATTATACACTAACAGTGAAGCTGTAGTCTCTCTCCATGGCAAGGGGATACTGCCTTTGCAGCATTGGTTAGGGGAGTAAGGGGTTACAGTTTTGGGGTTTGGTAACAGAACGGGGGTTAAGGGTTAAACAGAATGATAGCATTCAAATGATTTGGTTAGAGACACAGTAGAATAAGGTTATGGGTATATGGTTAAGATCATAGGGTTCAGATTATGGTTCAGTGTCTGGTTCAGTGTATTGTTCAGATTATGGTTCAGATTATGGTTCAGATTATGGTTAAGTGTATGTTTAAGATTATGGTTCAGTGTATGGTTCACAGTATGGTTCAGAGTATGGTTCAGTGTATAGTTCAGATTACGGCTCAGAGTAGAGTTGCAAAATTCAAGTAACTTTTCCAAAATTCCCTGGTTTTCCAGAAATCCTGGTTGGAAGATTCCTGGAATTACGAGGGAATAAACCGGAAATAGGGGAATCCTCCAACCAGAATTCCTGGAAAACCAGGGAATTTTGGAAAAGTTCCCAGAATTTTGCAACCCTCGTTCAGTGTAAACTGACAGGTAGGACAGAGGGGTTCATATGGCACTTACAGAAGGAGACAGTACAGCAAATGTTGCTCTGTGTCCACCTTCCTTTGAATGGCACATAACTAGGACCAGGAGTATTTCCAGACCACATGACCTGAACAGGAAAGCCTCTTCCTGGTTCAGTCACAAGTTTAGGAACACTCCTGACCCTATACTAGGGCTGCAGAATTAATAGAGTTCACATCAAATCACATTATTGACATTTGCAAAAGCCATATCGCAAGAGATCCATATCGCATGCAATATTTTGAAACGGCACTAAGCTGTGTGTGTTGTCCGTTTTTATAGTTGCCTCTGTTTGTCGTCTCTCTCCCTCTACTATTGCGACTGCTTCCCACTATACATTTGCATGCTGTTCTGTTAGGTCAAATGCAGTCAACAGTTCCAAACAAGGCCAACGCTACTTTCCACTTTGTTTCTTAATATAAGTCATTCTATTTCAACAATTCCAACAGTTCAGCCAAAGGTTTTGTATCTATATCGCAAGTCAAATCACAATCACAATATTTGGTCCAAAAATCACAATTTGAGGTTTTGCCCATATCGTGCAGTCCTACCCTACACACAACCAATCACAGCTCTTTAAGTGTTGCTGGACAGACTGTGGCTTACGTCGCCGTTCATCTCGCTCAACACTTCATGAGTCGTGTCATTGGGCATGTCATAGGTCATTGTGTCATTGGGCATGGTGTATGCCGTGTCATTGGCCACATCATATGACGTGTCATTGGCTGTCTCCGTGTGGGGGGTGGGGTCGGGTGCCAGAGGGTCCAGACCAGTCTTCTCTATTGGCCTGACGGCGTCCCTGTCAGGAGCGTAGCAGACTAAACAGAGCAGGGCGGAGCAGTCCCACAGGCCTTGGGTCATATTGGAGGAGAAGAGCTTCCTACAGGGGTGGCAGAACTGATAGAACACCAGCATGAAGAAGATGGCCATAGCGTAGGCCACCAGCAGCTGCAGCACTAACAACGGAGCACAGATGAACCTATAGAAGTCTGTCTTGTAGATGTACCACAGCAGAAGCAGAGAGGCGTTCTCCACGAACCTCAGCATGTAGTACACAGCCATGCGGTACCAGTTCTGGGACTTGTTGATCAGGTCTGGGTCGTTGAGCTTCAGCTGCACCGCCGACCAGCAGAACATGTTGATGCCTGCGTAGAGGAACGTGAGGAGACAGAGGACGATGGTGGTGCCCACCCGGGTTAGCGTCTTCTCGATGTTCTCCGGGAAGGGCGAGTGGCTCTGCCAAAACAGCACCCACGGGTAGAGGAAGAAGAGGAAGAAGTTGAGCAGAACCACAGGGAGGATCCAGAGCTGCAGTACGGAGCTGAAGAGGACCAGGACGGTGACGCGCGTGGCGATCTCGAAGCTGCGCCACAGGAATATGCAGAGGTAGGCGGCGGGACGCACGTCCACCTCATAGTCGTCATACTTGATCTTGATGGCCAGAATGTTGCAGCGCAGGGCACCATATACGATGGACAGCAGGGAGATCACCATGAGGGTGCCTGGGAGTGAGAGAGACAGAGAGAGACGGAGAGAGAGACGGAGAGAGGGAGAGAGAGACAGAGAGAGAGAGAGACAGAGAGAGAGAAATTAAATTCTATAACCACCTAAAAGGAAGCGATTCCCAAACCTTCCATAACAAAGCCATCACCTACAGAGAGATGAACCTGGAGAAGAGTCCCCTAAGCAAGCTGGTCCTGGGGCTCTGTTCACAAACACAAACACACCCTACAGAGCCCCAGGACAGCAGCACAATTAGACCCGACCAAATTATGAGAAAAAAAAAGATAATTATTTGACATATTGGAAAGAATAAACAAAAAAACAGAGCAAGCTAGAATGCTATTTGGCCCTAAACAGAGAGCACACAGTGGCAGAATACCTGACCACTGTGACTGACCCTACACAGAGAGTACACAGCGGCAGAATACCTGACCACTGTGACTGACCCTACACAGAGAGTACACAGCGGCAGAATACCTGACCACTGTGACTGACCCTACGCAGACAGTACACAGTGGCAGAATACCTGACCACTGTGACTGACCCAAAATTAAGGAAAGCTTTGGCTATGTACAGACTCAGTGAGCATAGCCTTGCTATTGAGAAAGGCCGCCGTAGGCAGACATGGCTCTCAAGAGAAGACAGGCTATGTGCTCACTGCCCACAAAATGAGGTGGAAACTGAGCTGCACTTCCTAACCTCCTGCCCAATGTATGACCATATTAGAGAGACATATTTCCCTCAGATTACACAGATCCACAAAGAATTCGAAAACAAATCCAATTTTGAAAAACTCCCATATCTACTGGGTGAAATTCCACAGTGTGCCATCACAGCAGCAATATTTGTGACCTGTTGCCACAAGAAAAGGGCAACCAGTGAAGAACAAACACCATTGTAAATACAACCCATATTTATGCTTATTTATTTTATCTTGTGTCCTTTAACCATTTGTACATTGTTAAAACACTGTATATATATATACATTTGTAATGTCTTTATTGTTTTGAAACTTCTGTGTGTGTAATGTTTACTGTTAATTTTTATTGTTTATTTCACTTTATATATTCATTTTATATATTATCTACCTCACTTGCTTTGGCAATGTTAACACATGTTTCCCATGCCAATAAAGCCCTTGAATTGAGAATTGAGAGAGAGAGAGAGAGAGAGAGAGAGAGAGAGAGAGAGACAGAGAGAGACACAGAGAGAGAGAGAGCGCATTCAGAATATTCCATTCCATTCAATATTGTTTTGTCATTTGAGGCTGAGCTCTTAATTAATATGACTGTTCATTCATTCACTAACTGTACATAGTGTAAACAGCCTGTAAAGCCACCAAAACTCACACATAGTTTGTTAACTAGCATAAACAGTCTAGGACCATTATTTCCCATGAAATAATGAAGTTGTTGTTTATATGGATGAACACAGTACACCCCAGCACTAACCCAACGAACACAAGCGCCTCTCCAAACTCACTGTGACTCAGCATGCCCCCAGCATCATCACATACAACATTTGCATAACATTGTGAAATAGGCTGAGAGACATTCAAATGTGTACACACATTACATTACAACCTTCTCAGACTAAAACACACCCTGTGTTGAATAACCGTGTTCAACACAAAGCCCTCCTGCCAAATAGGCTTCCTAATAGTGATACCTCCCTGACCCATGTGACCTTCTGCTGACTCAGGTGCTTGACCCGTCTCACAAAACACCTTCTCCTGCAGGTTCACAGGGCATTTCAGTGTTTACAGGAGTCAATGTGTCTTTGACTGAGCTTTCAGTCCTGACAGTGTGAAGTTACTTTTCAGCTGACACATTAACAGCCTCTAGATTTTTTGATTTAACCTTCTTTTTAACTAGGCAAGTCAGTTAAGAACAAATTCTTATTTATAATGATGGCCAGTGGGTTAACGGCCTTGTCCAGGGGCAGAACATCAGATTTTTACCTTGTCAGCTCAGGGATTCGATCTAGCAACCTTTCAGTTACTGGCCCAATGCTCTAACCACTGGGCTACCTGCCACCCCAATGGCAGGGTGGCAGGTAGCCGAGCAGTGAAGAGTAATGGGCTAGTAAACAAAAGGTCGCTGGTTTGAATCTCTGAGCCGACAAGGTGGGAAAATGTGCTGTTCTTCCTGTGAGCAGGCAGTTAACACCCAACAACAACTGCTCCCGGATGTTGATGAAGGCAGCCCCCTGCACCTCTCTGATTCAGAGGGGTTGGGTGAAATGCAGAAGACACATTTCAGCTGTTTTAGCATGTTGTAGTGTACCACGGCATGATAAGGTCCATTACACTGTACTACTTCATATGGTACATCTGACAGTTTGACTTGATTTTCTTTCTTAGTTTAGGTGACAACTCCATTTTCCTCTGGTAGGCTCTAAGCCACACATACTCATTTTCCTCTGGTAGGCTCTAAGCCACACATACTCATTTTCCTCTGGTAGGCTCTAAGCCACACATACTCATTTTCCTCTGGTAGGCTCTAAGCCACACATACTCATTTTCCTCTGGTAGGCTCTAAGCCACACATAGTCATTTTCCTCTGGTAGGCTCTAAGCCACACATAGTCATTTTGAGAAATATATTGTTTCCCTTCATTTTGTTGTGTTCCCATAACCACATCAACAGGTAGTCATTTCAGTACCGAGCAGCACCTTATATGGTGTGAACTCTACTCTACTGAACACTACTCCTGTATGACATAATCACATATGGGAGAATCTCATACCAATTTCTCTGATTGTCATCAACTAAAAGTTGTAGCATGTTGATCAGAGTTCTGTTTTCTTTCCCATAAACCATCTGATTGTGGGTTGTACTTAGTAGTATTGTTTGTTAATTTGTAAAATATTGTATATCTCTCTAAAATCCTGGGCCTTCTGAGTGGTGCAGCGGTCTAAGGCACTGCATCGCAGTGCTAGCTGCATTACTACAGATCCTGGTTTGATACCGGGCTGTGTCGCAGCCGGCTGTGACCGGGAGATCCATGAGGCGACGCACAATTGGCCCAGCATCATCTGTGTTAGGGGAGGGTTTGGCCGGATGGGATGTCTGTGTCCCACTGTGCTCTAGCGAATCCTGTGGTGGGATGGGCGCATTCACACTAACACGGTTGCCAGTTGTACAGTGTTTCCTCTGACACAATGGTGTGGGGTTGTGTTTCAGAGAACGCACGGCTCTTGACCTTCGCCTTTCCCGAGTCCATACGGGAGTTTCAGTGATGGGACAAGACAGACTGTAACAGCCAATTGGGGTGAAAAAAAAATGTTGTTTTTTTTGCCCCTGATCGCTATAGATTGAGCAAGGAACACCTAGCTTCAACACAAATTTCTCTACCAGTTTCTTGTCCGCTCTTACTGCTTCCTGATTGGGTATGGCATATGCCTCTGACAAACCTACTGTAGTAAAGTACCTCGTCCAGTCTGTAAATGAACCCATGAAGTCTATAGATATCCTCTAGAAAGAGCAACCTGTGACAGAACTTGTCCTGGGTGCTCTGGGGGCTGGACCATGTCATTTGTATGCAGCTCCCCACTGCCCTTACACCACGGCTTTATGGCTCTCTGCCAGCCTGGACAATAGCATCTTGCTCTGATTTTACTGGTGAGCGTATTAACTCCTAAATGGCCTGCTGTTCTATCATTGCGGATAAAGGTAAGTATCTCATGTACAGTACGAGCTCATCTGGTACAACCCCTCTCCAGATGGTGTCATCTGTCTCATAGTTTTAACTCTAAAGGCATAACACTCCATTCTTCACATGTAATGCCCCCCACACATGTTTGAAACGCTTGAACGTTGGCTCAGATTCCAGCTCTGCTCTACCACCTTTTTTCCATGTCTTTAACTGGGAGACCACCGGGTCTCTATCCTGTGCTTCCAACAGGAAGTGGGAGCTGTCTGGCTTGTTTGAGCTCTGACTGCAGGCTCAATAGTGACATCCTGAGGCTTGTTTACGATGACTCTCAGATTGGCTCTCAGAGAGTCTACACTCTCTGTCTGTGTGTCGGCATGACACACCATCTGCATTACTGTGCAGTGGCCTGTGGACAATATCATAGTCCTACGGCTCCAGTTTCTCTAGGCACCTAGCTAACTGTACCTCAGGTACTCAGCCACCTCAGTGAGCTGTGGACAATAGCATAGTCCTACGGCTCCAGTTTCTCTAGTCACCTAGCTAACTGTACCTCAGGTACTCAGCCACCTCAGTGAGCTGTGGACAATAGCATAGTCCTACGGCTCCAGTTTCTCTAGGCACCTAGCTAACTGTACCTCAGGTACTCAGCCACCTCAGTGAGCTGTGGACAATAGCATAGTCCTACGGCTCCAGTTTCTCTAGGCACCTAGCTAACTGTACCTCAGGTACTCAGCCACCTCAGTGAGCTGTGGACAATAGCATAGTCCTACGGCTCCAGTTTCTCTAGGCACCTAGCTAACTGTACCTCAGGTACTCAGCCACCTCAGTGAGCTGTGGACAATATCATAGTCCTACGGCTCCAGTTTCTCTAGGCACCTAGCTAACTGTACCTCAGGTACTCAGCCACCTCAGTGAGCTGTGGACAATAGCATAGTCCTACGGCTCCAGTTTCTCTAGGCACCTAGCTAACTGTACCTCAGGTACTCAGCCACCTCAGTGAGCTGTGATCAGTTCTCAGTAGACATTTCCTTCCCAGCAGAAAGTGTTTGAAATGTTTAAGAAACACTACCACATCAAGAAGCTCCTTCTTGGTAGTTGAGTACATCCTCTCCTGTTTTGACAGTGGCCGACTGGCATATTCTACTACTCTCTCCCTTCCCTCATGTTTCTGGGAGAGGACTGCCCCTATGCCTGTGTCACATGTGTCAGTATCCATTATGAAATCTAGATTTAGGTCAGAGAAAGCACATATGGGGGATGTGGTAAGCTTGGACTTTAGTTCAATAAAGGCCACTTCACACGCTGCGTGCCACTGAAATGTTTTTCCCTTATCTGTAAATCTGTACAAGAGCTCCGCCGTAGCTGCAAAATCTGGTCTGAACCTCCTGTAGTGTGACGCCAGGCCTAAAAAGCTTCTAGTCTCTGTCTGTGACTTGGGGCTAGGCCATGACCTGACTGTCTCTGTCAGTGACTCGGGGCTAGGCCATGATCTGACTGTCTCTGTCTGACTCGGGGCTAGGCCATGACCTGACGGTCTCTGTCAGTGACTCGGGGCTAGGCCATGACCTGACTGTCTCTGTCAGTGACTCGGGGCTAGGCCATGACCTGACTGTCTCTGTCAGTGACTCGGGGCTAGGCCATAACTTGACTGTCTCTGTCAGTGACTCGGGGCTAGGCCATGACCTGACTGTCTCTGTCAGTGACTCGGGGCTAGGCCATAACTTGACTGTCTCTGTCTGTGACTCAGGGCTAGGCCATGACCTGACTGTCTCTGTCAGTGACTCGGGGCTAGGCCATGATGACCTGACTGTCTCTGTCTGTGACTCGGGGCTAGGCCATGATGACCTGACTGTCTCTGTCAGTGACTCGGGGCTAGGCCATGATGACCTGACTGTCTCTGTCTGTGACTCGGGGCTAGGCCATGATGACCTGACTGTCTCTGTCTGTGACTCAGGGCTAGGCCATGACCTGACTGTCTCTGTCAGTGACTCGGGGCTAGGCCATAACTTGACTGTCTCTGTCTGTGACTCGGGGCTAGGCCATGACCTGACTGTCTCTGTCTGTGACTCGGGGCTAGGCCATGATGACCTGACTGTCTCTGTCAGTGACTCGGGGCTAGGCCATGATGACCTGACTGTCTCTGTCAGTGACTCGGGGCTAGGCCATGATGACCTGACTGTCTCTGTCAGTGACTCGGGGCTAGGCCATGACCTGACTGTCTCTGTCTGTGACTCAGGGCTAGGCCATGACCTGACTGTCTCTGTCAGTGACTCGGGGCTAGGCCATAACTTGACTGTCTCTGTCAGTGACTCGGGGCTAGGCCATAACTTGACTGTCTCTGTCTGTGACTCGGGGCTAGGCCATGACCTGACTGTCTCTGTCAGTGACTCGGGGCTAGGCCATAACTTGACTGTCTCTGTCAGTGACTCGGGGCTAGGCCATAACTTGACTGTCTCTGTCTGTGACTCGGGGCTAGGCCATGACCTGACTGTCTCTGTCAGTGACTCGGGGCTAGGCCATAACTTGACTGTCTCTGTCTGTGACTCAGGGCTAGGCCATGACCTGACTGTCTGTCAGTGACTCGGGGCTAGGCCATAACTTGACTGTCTCTGTCTGTGACTCAGGGCTAGGCCATGACCTGACTGTCTCTGTCAGTGACTCGGGGCTAGGCCATGACCTGACTGTCTCTGTCAGTGACTCGGGGCTAGGCCATGACCTGACTGTCTCTGTCTGTGACTCGGGGCTAGGCCATGACCTGACTGTCTCTGTCAGTGACTCGGGGCTAGGCCATAACTTGACTGTCTCTGTCAGTGACTCGGGGCTAGGCCATAACTTGACTGTCTCTGTCTGTGACTCGGGGCTAGGCCATGACCTGACTGTCTCTGTCAGTGACTCGGGGCTAGGCCATAACTTGACTGTCTCTGTCTGTGACTCAGGGCTAGGCCATGACCTGACTGTCTGTCAGTGACTCGGGGCTAGGCCATAACTTGACTGTCTCTGTCTGTGACTCAGGGCTAGGCCATGACCTGACTGTCTCTGTCAGTGACTCGGGGCTAGGCCATGACCTGACTGTCTGTCTGTGACTCGGGGCTAGGCCATGACCTGACTGTCTCTGTCAGTGACTCGGGGCTAGGCCATAACTTGACTGTCTCTGTCTGTGACTCAGGGCTAGGCCATGACCTGACTGTCTCTGTCAGTGACTCGGGGCTAGGCCATAACTTGACTGTCTCTGTCTGTGACTCAGGGCTAGGCCATGACCTGACTGTCTCTGTCTGTGACTCGGGGCTAGGCCATGATGACCTGACTGTCTCTGTCTGTGACTCGGGGCTAGGCCATGATGACCTGACTGTCTCTGTCTGTGACTCGGGGCTAGGCCATGATGACCTGACTGTCTCTGTCTGTGACTCGGGGCTAGGCCATGATGACCTGACTGTCTCTGTCTGTGACTCGGGGCTAGGCCATGATGACCTGACTGTCTCTGTCAGTGACTCGGGGCTAGGCCATGACCTGACTGTCTCTGTCTGTGACTCAGGGCTAGGCCATGACCTGACTGTCTCTGTCAGTGACTCGGGGCTAGGCCATAACTTGACTGTCTCTGTCAGTGACTCGGGGCTAGGCCATAACTTGACTGTCTCTGTCTGTGACTCGGGGCTAGGCCATGACCTGACTGTCTCTGTCAGTGACTCGGGGCTAGGCCATAACTTGACTGTCTCTGTCAGTGACTCGGGGCTAGGCCATAACTTGACTGTCTCTGTCTGTGACTCGGGGCTAGGCCATGACCTGACTGTCTCTGTCAGTGACTCGGGGCTAGGCCATAACTTGACTGTCTCTGTCTGTGACTCAGGGCTAGGCCATGACCTGACTGTCTGTCAGTGACTCGGGGCTAGGCCATAACTTGACTGTCTCTGTCTGTGACTCAGGGCTAGGCCATGACCTGACTGTCTCTGTCAGTGACTCGGGGCTAGGCCATGACCTGACTGTCTCTGTCAGTGACTCGGGGCTAGGCCATGACCTGACTGTCTCTGTCAGTGACTCGGGGCTAGGCCATAACTTGACTGTCTCTGTCTGTGACTCAGGGCTAGGCCATGACCTGACTGTCTCTGTCAGTGACTCGGGGCTAGGCCATAACTTGACTGTCTCTGTCTGTGACTCAGGGCTAGGCCATGACCTGACTGTCTCTGTCTGTGACTCGGGGCTAGGCCATGATGACCTGACTGTCTCTGTCTGTGACTCGGGGCTAGGCCATGATGACCTGACTGTCTCTGTCAGTGACTCGGGGCTAGGCCATGATGACCTGACTGTCTCTGTCAGTGACTCGGGGCTAGGCCATGATGACCTGACTGTCTCTGTCAGTGACTCGGGGCTAGGCCATAACTTGACTGTCTCTGTCTGTGACTCAGGGCTAGGCCATGACCTGACTGTCTCTGTCTGTGACTCGGGGCTAGGCCATGATGACCTGACTGTCTCTGTCTGTGACTCGGGGCTAGGCCATGATGACCTGACTGTCTCTGTCAGTGACTCGGGGCTAGGCCATGATGACCTGACTGTCTCTGTCAGTGACTCGGGGCTAGGCCATGATGACCTGACTGTCTCTGTCAGTGACTCGGGGCTAGGCCATGACCTGACTGTCTCTGTCTGTGACTCGGGGCTAGGCCATGATGACCTGACTGTCTCTGTCAGTGACTCGGGGCTAGGCCATGATGACCTGACTGTCTCTGTCAGTGACTCGGGGCTAGACCATGACCTGACTGTCTCTGTCTGTGACTCAGGGCTAGGCCATGACCTGGCTGTCTCTGTCTGTGACTCGGGGCTAGGCCATGGCCTGACTGTCTCTGTCAGTGACTCGGGGCTAGGCCATGACCTGACTGTCTCTGTCTGTGACTCGGGGCTAGGCCATGACCTGACTGTCTCTGTCTGTGACTCGGGGCTAGGCCATGACCTGACGGTCTCTGTCAGTGACTCGGGGCTAGGCCATGACCTGACTGTCTCTGTCTGTGACTCAGGGCTAGGCCATGACCTGACTGTCTCTGTCAGTGACTCGGGGCTAGGCCATAACTTGACTGTCTCTGTCTGTGACTCAGGGCTAGGCCATGACCTGACTGTCTCTGTCAGTGACTCGGGGCTAGGCCATGATGACCTGACTGTCTCTGTCTGTGACTTGGGGCTAGGCCATGACCTGACTGTCTCTGTCTGTGACTCGGGGCTAGGCCATGACCTGACTGTCTCTCTCAGCCGAGATGATGTGTAGCTCACCTGTCACCTGAACAAATGGGACTTAGATGGTTTCACCTTATATCCTGACTGTTCCAATCTACTGAAAATCTTGTATAAGCGCTTCACATGCTCTTGGAATGTACAACCAAACACTATGATGTCGTCTAAGTACACCAGAGATATTGTCCACTATGAGTCAGCCAACACCAGGTCCATGAGACGCTGGAAGCTGCTTGGAGAATTTGTCAACCAAAACCCCATGACCTGGAATTCGAAAAGCCCTCTCTTTGTCACAAAAGCAGTTTTGCTACGACCCTCAGGGTGCATCTCGAAGGGTGCATCTCGACTTCCCAGTACCCACTGGCTAAGTCTAAAGTGGAAAACTACTGAGC
Source organism: Oncorhynchus masou masou (assembly GCF_036934945.1). Classification (NCBI taxonomy): domain Eukaryota; kingdom Metazoa; phylum Chordata; class Actinopteri; order Salmoniformes; family Salmonidae; genus Oncorhynchus; species Oncorhynchus masou. The sequence continues at coordinate 16,307,319 of NC_088240.1, read as the reverse complement.
ACCGGCAAGAGCGTTCAAGGCCTCATCTATCATAGGAAGTGGATATGCATATTTTACAGTGTTCTCGTTTAACCTTCTGTAATTCACACGGAACCTGATTTTGATAGGCCTGGTGTCCCATGTGTTAATATTATGCTGGACTAGTTTTGTGCCGCCCAATTTAAAATCACCAGTGCTATACTCTCGCACATACACTACATGAGCAAAGGTATGTGGACACCTGCTCGTCGAACATCTCATTCCAAAATCATGGACATTAATATTGAGTTGCCCCACCCCCCCTCCCCCCCTCCCCCTCCTCTCTTCTTGGAAAGCTTTCCTCTAGATTTTGGAACATTGCTGTGGGGACTTGCATCCATTCAGCCACAACAGGGCGATTAGGCCTGGCTTGCAGTCGGTGTTCCAATTCATCCCATAGGTGTTCGATGGGGTTGAGGTCAGGGCTCTTCTGCAGGCCAGTTAAGTTCTTCCACACCAATCACGACAATTTCTTTATGGACCTCGCTTTGTGCACGAAGGCATTGTCAAGCTGAAACAGGAAAGGGCCTTCCCAAACTGTTTCCACAAAGTTGGCAGCAGTTGTATGCTGTAGCTTTAAGATTTTCCTTCACTGGATCTAAGGAGCCTTGTCCGAACCATGAAAAACAGCCCCAGACCATTATTCCTCCTCCACCAAACTGTACAGTTGGCACTATGCATTCAGGCAGGTAGCATTCTCCTGGCATTCACCAAACTCAGATTCGTCCGTTGGAATGCCAGATAGTGAAGCGTGATTCATCACTCCAGAGAACACGTTTCCATTGCTCCAGAGTCCAATGCTGGCGTGCTTTACACCACTCCAGCCGACGCTTGGTATTGCGCATGGTGATCTTAGGCTTGTGTGCGAGCGCTCGGCCATGGAAACCCATTTCATGAAGCTCCCGACAAACAGTTCTTGTGCTGACGTTGCTTCCAGAGGCAGTTTGGAACTCGGTAGTGGGTTTTGCAACTGAGGACAGGTGATTTTTACGCGCTTCAGCACTTGGCGGTCCCGTTCTGTGAGATTGTGTGGCCTACCACTTTGCTGCTGAGCCGTTGTTGCTCCTAGACACTTCCACTTCATAATAATACCAATTACAGTTTACTGGGGAAGCTTCAGCAGCGCAGAAATTTGTTGAACTGACTTGCTGGAAAGGAGGCATCCTATGACGTTGTCACCTTTTCCTTTACAGCTTTCAGCTGCACCTCAGTTGGCTGTCTGCAATCTATGTCCAGTTCTTGCATTAACTGTTCTATGTCCCACTTTGCTGTGGTGGGAGAGTACGGCGGCAGTTTAGAATCCTGTAGGCTAGCAACGATAGTGTCTTCACTACCCTTCTCCCAGATAGAGAAACCCCAGTTCAGTGCCCTCCCGCAGTAACTGTGATTCAGGGGTGACATTCATCACACGCACTGGCATTTTCCCCTTCACTGAGCTGCCAACTTTTATCAGTGACTTCAGCACACGGCTCAAGAAGATCCTCAATTTTGTCATTGTTTACTGTACTCTCAACTTATATGTAACTTCTGGAGGGTATAATCGTGTCAGTCATCACTTTATAGACTCTCCATGCCTCTCTCCTAAAAATCAGTGTACTCTGCTTCCCCAAAACACCGCATGTTTTCTTTTGTAAATCAAGTACAGCCCCGTATTTTACCTGGAAGTCTGACGCTATCAGTGCACACTGGTCTGTGTCACTCACAACAACAAAGTCCCTGGTCAGTTTCAGACCGTCAATGTTCATGACTGGGGACCAGCTCCCCAGTACTGAGAGAAACTGTCAATTTGCTACTTTAACTGTGCAGTGGTATGGTTGCAATGTACCACTCTTACCTCCAGTAGGATTTCTCCATACCTGTTCATGTACCATGGAAACCTGAGTCCACCATGACCTCACACTCGAAGTCAGCCATTTTGCACTCAAGGTAAACCCCACTCCCCACAACACTTGCTGTGGACTGGTCAGCTGTGAGTGTAGTTTAACCTCTTGGAACTCTAGGGGCAGTATTTCATTTTTGGATAAAAAAACGTTCCCGTTTTAAACAAGATATTTTGTCACGAAAAGATGCTCGACTATGCATATAATTGACAGCTTTGGAAAGAAAACACTCTGACTTTTCCAAAACTGCAAAGATATTATCTGTGAGTGCCACAGAACTGATGCTACAGGCGAAACCAAGATGAAACTTCAAACAGGAAATGAGCAAATGTCTCCTTATATGGCTGTGAATGCGCCCTGAACGAGCCTACAATTTCTGCCGTTTCCCCAAGGTGTCTGCAGCATTGTGACGTATTTGTAGGCATATCATTGGAAGATTGACCATAAGAGACCACATTTACCAGGTGTCCGCCCGGTGTCCTGCGTCGAAATTGGTGCGTAAACTTCAGCTGCAAGTATTTTTCCATGTAATTGAGAGGAGAAAGCAGACTTCCACAAATTATATATCAATGAAGAGATATGTGAAAAACACCTTGAGGATTGATTCTAAACAACGTTTGCCATGTTTCAGTCGATATTATGGAGTTAATTTGGAAAAAAGTTTGGCGTTTTGGTGACTGAATTTTCAGGGTTTTTTGGTAGCAAAACCTGATGTACAAAACGGAGCGATTTCTCCTACACAAAGAATCTTTCAGGAAAAACGGAACATTTGCTATCTAACTGAGAGTCTCCTCATTGAAAACATCCAAAGTTCTTCAAAGGTAAATGATTTTATTTGAATGCTTTTCTGGTTTTTGTGAAAATGTTGCCTGCTAAATGCTACGCTAAATGCTACGCTAGCTATCAATACTCTTACACAAATGCTTGTTTTGCTATGGTTGAAAAGCATATTTTGAAAATCTGAGATGACAGTGTTGTTAAGAAAAGGCTAAGCTTGAGAGCTAGCATATTTATTTCATTTGCGATTTTTATGAATAGTTAATGTTGCGTTATGCTAATGAGCTTGAGGCTATAACTGGATACAGGTTTTTTTTCGTAGCCAAACGTGAACAAAACGGAGCGATTTGTCCTACACAAATAATATTTTTTGAAAAACTGAACATTTGCTATCTAACTGAGAGTCTCCTCGTTGAAAACATCCGAAGTTTTTCAAAGGTAAATGATTTTATTTGAATGCTTTTCTTGTTTTTGTGAAAATGTTGCTGGCTGAATTCTAGGCTTATAGCTATGCTAGCTATCAATTCTCTTACACAAATGCTTGTTTAGCTATAGTTCAATAGCATATTTTGAAAATCTGAGATGACAGTGCTGTTAACAAAAGTCTAAGCTTGAGAGCAAATATATTTATTTTATTTTATTTGCGATTTTCATGAATAGTTAACGTTGCGTTATGCTAAAGAGCTTGAGGCTATAAATAGGATCCCGGATACGGGATTGCTCGTCGCATGAAGTTAAGCCGAAGCTGTGCTGTCCTTTTCCACATCAGGACAATCTTTTTTCATCCAGCAGGCCCCTGCCATAGGTCGTCCTCTGTCGCTCCCGGGGAACCTAGATCTCCCATTGCTGCTGTAGAAGACCCTGGAAACGATGTCTGCTCTAACACGCCTCCCTCTGATGTGGCTCCATTCTCTGCTAGATGTTGTACCTCGGACCACTGTGCAAAGCTCTCACACAATGACTCAAACATCTCTTTTGGAACTCTGATGTTGTCTCCAACTGGAGGCAGAGTGACCTTGCTTGTACCACACATGTTCACTTTGTATTGTGCAGTGTCTTGGCTTTCCAGCAATTCTAGCTGTCTTATCTGATCAAGCTCTGTAGCAATGCTAATTCCCTTTCCAATATTTCTGGTCCTGTCTTGCGCAGGTGAATACGAAGATCACTGCAACCACTGTGTAATAAAATGGTCTCGTGCAAGCGAATCACGTGCGCACACAGTCTAATCTGGGTAAACCCTTGAAGCTAGCCTGCTTAAATCATGGCCAAATTTACGAATGCACTCACCCACGTTAAGTTTCCTGTCCTGAAAAAAAGGTAAGATTCCAGTCAGTATGCTCAAAATGCACATTTCCCTCAGTGAAAGCATTGGGAAAGTTCAAACGATCCAACTCAAACGGTTCAATCCAAGCAGTCCATTCTTTCCACTCAAATGATTCTGACATGAATGCCAGCCAGTCAATCTGCCTGTCCATTGCACCTGGCTGATCTACCACCATCTGTCGATTGCTGTTCCCGGGTTGTTTGACTTCTCCCTCCATTTTCCCACACAGATAGCAAGCTAATGTTAGCCAAACGAGTGAGTTGCTGTTAGCTAATTGATTTGTTAATCCCAAAATCCGCTGCCACCAATTTGTAACGACTCTGTAAGGCCACCGAAACGTACAGGTAGGTTATTAACTAGCATAAACAGTCTAGGACGATGATTTTCCATGAAATAATCAAGTTGTAATTTATTTGGATGAACACAGTGCACCCCAACACTAACCTGACGCACACAAGCGCCTCTCCAAACCCACTGCGACTCAGCACCCCCCCCCCCAGCATCATCACATACAGCAACTCATTTGCATAACATTGTGTGATAGGCTGAGAGAAATTTGAATGTGTACACACATTACAATAGAAACAAGATCCACTGGATCAATTTACAGATTAGCATTTGCAATATCAAGTGCCATAGTTCACGTCGTCAACACATGACACTTTTGTTTTGATAGCATAGAACTGTCAGATTCTGCCTGACCACCAAAACAGCTTGAAGCTTTTCCTCTAGTCACACTCAGTCTCACACAGCAAAGCAGTTCTTCAGTCTGGAATGGCATTCTCAATAACAGAAAATAAAACAGGGAAGTATTAGCAGACTGTGTGACCTAACTCAAATGTGTCTGTGATACTAGTTGCTATATTATGCATAATCATGATTCAGATGGTGGATAAAAACAGTTATTTCAAACAGTGAGTTTGAAGACGGTGATCTAAATAAAATACCTTGATAGCAGAGTGCTGGAGAGTGTTGCGTAATACCACTTTGAGTCATGAAAACACCATCCGCTTATTTCCAACGTGGCACTTAGCTAATCAGCCCACGCCATAGTGAAACTGCTCTGAGGGGGGTGGACCGGCCTGGAGGGATTTGGGGGAAGGACTGTGTCTCTGTAGTGAGCCTCTATAGGGGGTAACAAGCAGATATAACTCAACTATGTTCATGTGCAGGCTCAAAGAAGTTCCTATATACTGAGAAAGCTGGGGGCCTCTGTCCTTCAACGCATGGAACTCAAGATGACTCAAGTGTGATCAAACAGAGAGAAAACATACACGCACTCACACACACACGCGCGCACATGCCTAGAAACACAAACATTTACAGACACTGAAAATTGAAACAACTATAAGTCAAACTTCTCCACCTCACACACACACAAACACACACAGTCAAACACACGCACACACCACTCACCTCTGCCAATGGACACCCCCTGTTGCAGGACACAAATGTAGAGCTGCAGGGTGAGCTGGGGGGCGGAGCCCAGGAAGGCCTGGATGACAGAGGTGCGGGCGAAGGCGGCACGGTGGGTGAACAGCTTGCCCTCTGCCTGCCCCACCTGTCTCTCCACCTCCTCAGACTGGCCCCCCCTGGGCATCTGGCGTTTCCGCGTGATGCTGACATACGGCTCCTCTACCCGGCCCACACTGCCGTAGATACAGAACGCCTCCAGACACCTACAGCAGCAGAGGAACACACACACACACAGAAAACATGATTAATGCAGTGGTGTACCCAAGAACTCCACACACCTACAGCAGCACAAAAATACTAAAATAACGAGGGAAGATGTGGAAGACATTATGAACAGTGCTGTGGATACCAAACCCATGGGAGTGTCTCAAACTCTTAACAGTGTGCAAGAACTTTTCTGTATTTTCACACAATATCTTATCCTTATAGTTAACAAACAGAATACCGACCATTTCGAATCACACTGTACCTTCTCCGCTATGCAATCTGGTTTCAGAGCTGGTCATGGGTGCACCTCAGACACGCTCAAGGTCCTAAATGATATCATAACCACCATCGATAAGAGACATTACTGTGCAGCCGTATTCGTCGACCTGGCCAAGGCTTTCAACTCTGTCAATCACAACATTCTTATTGGCAGACTCAACAGCCTTGGTTTCTCAAATGAATGCCTCGCCTGGTTCACCAACTACTTCTCAGACGGAGTTCAGTTGTCCTGACCTCTGGCAGTCTCTATGGGGGTGCCACAGGGTTCAATTCTCGGGCCGACTCTCTTCTCTGTATACATCAATGATGTCGCTCTCGCTGCAGGTGATTCTTTGATCCAGATGACACCATTCTGTATACTTCTGGCCCGTCTTTGGACACTGTGTTAACTAACCTCCAGATGATCTTCAATGCCATACAACTCTCCTTCCGTGGCCTCCAACTGCTCTTAAATGCAAGTAAAACTAAATGCATGCTCTTCAACCGATCGCTGCCAGCACCTGCCCGCCCATCCAGCATCACTACTCTGGACGGTTCTGACTTAGAATATGTGGACAACTACAAATACCTAGGTGTCTGGTTAGACTGTAAACTATCCTTCCAGATTCACATTAAACATCTCCAATCCAATATTCAATTTAGAATTGGCTTCCTATTTCGCAACAAAGCCTCCTTCACTCATGCTGCCAAACATACCCCCGTAAAACTGACCATTCTACCGATCCTCGACTTCGGCAATGTCCTTTACAAAATAGCCTCCAACACTCTACTCAGCAAATTGGATGCAGTCTATCACAGTGCCATCCGTTTTGTCACCAAAGCCCCATATACTACCCACCACTGCAACCTGTACGCTCTCGTTGGCTGGCCCTCGCTTCATACTCATCGCCAACCCCACTGGTTCCAGGTCATCTACAAGTCTCTGCTAGGTAAAGCCCCGTCTTATCTCAGCTCACTGGTCACCATAACAGCACCCACCCGTAGCACACGCTCCAGCAGGTATATCTCTCTAGTCACCCCCAAAGCCAATTCTTCCTTTTGGTCGCCTCTCCTTCCAGTTCTCTGCTGCCAATGACTGGAACGAACTGCAAAAATCACTAAAGATGGAGACTCTTGCCTCCCTCACTAGCTTTAAGCACCAGCTGTTAGAGCAGCTCACAGATCTCTGCACCAATTCATACATAGCTCATCTGTAAATAGCCAATCCAATCTACCTCATCCCCTGTATTTCATACTGTATTTATTTATTTATCTTGCTCCTTTGCACCCCAGTATCTCTACTTGTACATTCATCTTCTGCACATTCTACCATTCCAGTGTTTAATTGCTATATTGTAATTACTTTGCCACCATGGCCTATTTATTGCCTTACCTCTCTTATCCTACCTCATTTGCACATGCTGTATATATATATTTCTACTGTATTATTGATTGTATGTTTGTTTATTCCATGTGTAACTCTGTGTTGTTGTATGTGTCAAACTGCTTTGCTTTATCTTGGCCAGGTTGCAGTTGCAAATGAGAACTTGTTCTCAACTAGCCTAACAGGTTAAATAAAGGTGAAATAAATACAAATAAATACAAATCCTGCAATCGCTGGAAAATACAGCCTCTAGAATCCATTGATGATAACATACAACAATAGAAACAAAAACAAACATCAATGAACTGCCATAGATACGGAGCTCCCTTACCAACAGCATCATCACACATATGGCACGACTAGAATAACGCACATCTCTATCATCACTATCAACATAAACACCACCTGCAACACTATCAACATAAATACCACCTGCAACACTATCAACATAAACACCACCGAGATCACTATCAACATAAACACCACCTTCAACACTATCAACATAAACACCACCTTCAATACTATCAACATAAACACCACCTGCTACACTATCAACATAAACACCACCTGCAACACTATCAACATAAACACCACCTTCAACACTATCAACGTAAACCCCACCTGCATCACTATCAACATAAACACCACCTGCAACACTATCAACATAAATACCACCTGCAACACTATCAACATAAACACCACCTGCAACACCATCAACATAAACACCACCTGTATCACTATCAACGTAAACCCCACCTGCATCACTATCAACATAAACACCACCTGCAACACTATCAACATAAATACCACCTGCAACACTATCAACATAAACACCACCTGCAACACCATCAACATAAACACCACCTGCAACACTATCAACATAAACACCACCTAGATCACTATCAACATAAACACCACCTGCAACACTATCAACATAAACACCATCTGCATCCCTATCAACATAAACACCACCTGCAACAATATCAACATAAACATTACCTGCAACACTATCAACATAAACACCACCTGCAACAATATCAACATAAACACCACCTGCAACACTATTCACAAGATGGCGTCCGACAGAGATGTTCGCATTGAGTTCTTAGGAAACTTTTTTAATGTATTATTTCTTACATTGTTACGCCAGGAAATCTTAAGTCTTATTACATACAACCGGGAAGAAATATTGGATATAAGAGCAACATCAACTTACCAACATTACGACCAGGAATACGACTTTCCCGAAGTGGATCCTATGTTCAGACCACCACCCAGGACAATGGATCTAATTCCAGTAGTCGACTCAAAACAACAGCGCCGCAGAAGGGGCAGACGAAGCGGCCACCTGGTCAGGCTCCGTAAACATGCACATTGCCCACCACTCCCGAGTATACTACTAGCCAATGTTCAGTCTCTTGACAACAAGGTAGACAAAATTCGAGCAAGGGTTGCCTTCCAGAGAGACGGAAACATGGCTCATCATGGAAACATGGCTCTCTCTGGATATGTTGTCAGAATCAGTTCAGCCACCAGGCTTCTCCATGCATTGTGCAGACAGAGATTATCACCTCTCTGGGAAGAGGAAGGGTGGAGGTGTATGCTTCATGATTAACGACTCATGGGGTAATCATAACAACATACAGGAACTCAAGTCCTTCTGCTCACCCGACCTAGAATTCCTTACAATCAAATGCCGGCCATTTTACCTACCAAGATAATTCTCGGCAGTTATGGACAGCTGTGTACATTCCCCCTCAAGCAGACACCACGGCGGCCCTCAAGGTACTTCACTGGAATATATGCAAACTGGGAACCATATATCCTGAGGCTGCATTTATTATAGCCTGGGATTTTAACAAAGCAAATTTGAGAACAAACCTACCTAAATTCTACCAGCATATTGATTGTGCTACGTGCATGAGTTATACCCTCGACCACTGCTACTCTAACTTTCGCGATGCATACAAAGCCCCCAAAGCCATCTTGCTTTGGAAAGAGGTCTGGGAACATGACTGAATATAAACAATGTATTTACTCCCTCCGCAAGGCAATCAAACAAGTGAAATGCCAGTACAGGAACAAGGTGGAGTCACAATTTAACAGCTCAGACACAAGACGTATGTGGCAGGGTCTCCAAGAAATCACGGACTACAAAAAGAAAACCAGCCACGTCACGGACACCGGCGTCATGCTTCCAGACAAACTAAACACCTTCTTTGCCCGCTTTGAGGATAATACAGTGCCACTGTCATGGCCCGCTAACAAAGACTGTGCCCTGCCCTCGCCTTCTCTGTGGCTGACGTAAGTAAAACATTTAAACGTGTTCACCCTCGCAAGGCTGCTGGCCCAGACGGCATCCATAGCCGTGTCCTCAGAGCATGCGCAGACCAGCTGGCTGGTGTGTTTACGGACATATTCAATCGCTCCCTATCCCAGTCTGTTGTTCCCACATGCTTCAAGATGGCTACCATTGTTCCTGTACCCAAGAAGGCAAAGTAAACTGAACTAAATGACTACCGCCCCATTGCACTCACTTGTCATCATGAAGTGCTTTGAGAGACCAGTCAAGGATCATATCACCTCCACCTTACCAGCCACCCTAGACCCACTTCAGTTTGCATACCGCCCCAAAAGGTCCACAGACGACGTAATCGCCATCACACTGCACACTGCTCTATCCCATCTGGACAAGAGGAATACCTATGTGAGAATGCTGTTCATTGACTACAGCTCAGCATTCAACACCATAGTACCCTTCCAAGCTCATCATTAAGCTGGAGGCCCTGGGTCTCAACCCCACCCTGTGCAATTGTGTCCTGGACTTTCAACGGGCCTCCCCCAGGTGGTGAAGGTAGGAAACAACTTCTCCACTTCACTGACTCTCAACACTATCCAGAGGGTAGTGCAGTCTGCACAACGCATTACCGGGGGCAAACTACCTGCTCTCCATGACACATACAGCACCCGATGTCACAGGAAGGCCAAAAAGATCATCAAGGACAACAACCACCCGAGCCACTGCCTGTTCACACCGCTACCATCCAGAAGGCGAGGTCAGTACATGTGCATCAAAGTTGGGACCGAGAGACTGAAAAATATCTTCTATCTCAAGGCCACCAGACTGCTAAACAGCCATCACTAACTCAGAGAGGCTGCTGCCCACATTGATACCCAATCACTGGCCACTTTAATAAATGGACTAGTCACTAGTCACTTTGTACAATGCCACTCTAAATAATGCCAATTAATGTTTACATATCTTATATTACACATATCACATGTATATTCTGTATTTTATACCATCTATTGCACCTTGCCTATGCCGCTCAGCCATCACTCGTCCATATATTTATATGTACATATTCTCATTCACCCCTTTAGATTTGTGTGCATTAGGTAGTTGTTGGGGTTTGTTAGATTACCTGTTAGATATTACTGCACTGCCAGAAACTAAAAGCATAAGCATTCCACTACACTCGCATTAATATCTGCTAACCATGTGTATGTGACAATTTAATTTGAATAAATTAAATAATAATAAATAATAAAATAATACATTTTGAATATCAACATAAACACCACCTGCAACACTATCAACATAAACACCACCTGCAACACTATCAACATAAACATTACCTGCAACACTATCAACATAAACACCACCTGCAACACTATCAACATAAACACTACTATCAACAGCCAGCTGGATCTACTACGTCCCATAGTAACACCCCAAACTCTATCCGTGAGTTGACCAGTTGCAGCTCCACACATTAGTCAACATGACCTACCCAGGCTTCTCAGTAGAGCAGTAGACTCGAGGCAGTCATCTTCCAATGCGGCTAAAGACTAAAGGCCCGGGTGGGAGGGTGTGTGACTGGGCTGTGGGCCAGGGCCAGGGCAGTATAACTCATTCACTCTGTCTGGGTAAAGCAGCTCTGGTCCACGGTGCCAATAAAAGACGAGGCAGGGAGCTTTACGGTCACAGGGCCAGTGAGGGACAGGCTGTTTATCAGGCTAAACAGCTTCCCAGTGACACGCAAAGTGGTAATAGTATGCATCAGCTAAAAGGCTGCGCTGCTAACTGCTAACTCTACTGCTAACCCTATCCTAATCCTAACAGCTTTAGCAACACACTTGCTAAATATCAGAGCCAACACGTATCAGTATGCTATACAGTAGTAGTCTAGGCCCAGGCATTTTACTTGACCATATGCCCTGACAAGGACACTGGGCCTGAGGCTATAGATCTCCGAATAGTTCAGGTCACATGGGAAAAAAACATCTTTGGGCCCTACATACAACATACAGTCCGTCATATAGCTACCTTGATGGTGAAGCATATTGAAATTGCAATTAAGGGATTTAGTGTCCCAGCGTCGCATAGCATTTCCAATTAGACCTGTATGATGAATTAGTGTGTGTGTGTGTGTGTGTGTGTGTGTGTGTGTGTGTGTGTGTGTGTGTGTGTGTGTGTGTGTGTGTGTGTGTGTGTGTGTGTTTGTGTGTGTGTGTGTGTGTGTGTGTGTGTGGCAACTAGAGACTGCAGGCAAGGGGCTGGCTTCAGAACATAATTACAACAGTAGGAAAGTGATCACAGACTTGTAATGGAGAACTGGAGCAGCTAGGGTGAGAGTGAATAAAATATAAATGAATAAGTCACAATGGGTAACTCAATCATGTTAATGGAGAAAGACTAGAACAAAGCTATTTAGATGCTTTAACCACCTGCCCAGGGAGTCGATGGGAATTGCCCTCATGTCTAAATCTGGCACATGGTGGCACTTGTTTCCTGTGTACTGCCCCTTTCAAATAAATGTAATTAGAACTATTCAATTAAACATCTCCAAACATTCCAGAAGCAGAAATGTACATCTTGGTCATTTGGCCTCACTTCACAGTCTAGTGTATGCTGTATGTTTTCAGGATGTGGCCTCCTGCTTCTGTGCAGACTGATACCCTGCCTTCTCCACTTGTGTTATCACAGATAAGAACCAGGAAGCAGCAACATGTGCTATTCTTAGAGCTGCCTGTGCAATGGAGGAGCAAGGGCGTGAGTCAGAGATACATGCTTTTAGACCCATCATTACATTTTAGACTCAAGAGATGCAGGCCATATATCCAGAGGCCGTTACTGCCAAGCATTATTCAACAACACCCCATCAGCTTTGAGTGATGTATGACATCACATATCCATCCATCTGTTCAACTAGGAAACACAACATCACACATACCCACAGGCTAGCCATAGTGTCAGTGAGTGTCCACTGTTATAGATAGGGGCTCCCAAGTGGCGCAGCGGTCTAACGCACTGCATCTCAGTGCTGGAGGTGTCACTACAGACCCTGGTTTGATTCCAGGCTGTATCACAACCTGACGTGATTGGGAATCCCGTAAGGCGGCGCACAATTGGCCCAGAGTCGTCCAGGTTATGGTTTGGCCGGGGTAGGCTGTCATTGTAAATAAGAATTTGTTCTTACTCCCCCTCAGGAGACTGAAAAGATTTGGCAATGGGTCCTCAGATACTCAAAAGAATATACAGCTGCACCATTGGTTGCATCACTGCCTTTTTATTTTTATTTTTATTTCACCTTTATTTAACCAGGTAGGCTAGTTGAGAACAAGTTCTCATTTGCAACTGCGACCTGGCCAAGATAAAGCATAGCAGTGTGACCAGACAACACAGAGTTACACATGGAGTAAACAATAAACAAGTCAATAACACAGTAGAAAAAAAAGAGTCTATATACATTGTGTGCAAAAGGTATGAGGAGGTAGGCAAATAATTACAATTTTGCAGATTAACACTGGAGTGATAACTGATCAGATGGTCATGTACAGGTAGAGATATTGGTGTGCAAAAGAGCAGAAAAGTAAATAAATAAAAACAGTATGGGGATGAGGTAGGTAAAATTGGGTGGGCTATTTACCGATAAGACTATGTACAGCTGCAGCGATCGGTTAGCTGCTCAGATAGCAGATGTTTGAAGTTGGTGAGGGAGATAAAAGTCTCCAACTTCAGCGATTTTTGCAATTCGTTCCAGTCACAGGCAGCAGAGAACTGGAATGAAAGGCGGCCAAATGAGGTGTTGGCTTTAGGGATGATCAGTGAGATACACCTGCTGGAGCGCGTGCTACGGGTGGGTGTTGCCATCGTGACCAGTGAACTGAGATAAGGCGGAGCTTTACCTAGCATGGACTTGTAGATGACCTGGAGCCAGTGGGTCTGGCGACGAATATGTAGCGAGGGCCAGCCGACTAGAGCATACAAGTCGCAGTGGTGGGTGGTATAAGGTGCTTTAGTGACAAAACGGATGGCACTGTGATAAACTGCATCCAGTTTGCTGAGTAGAGTGTTGGAAGCTATTTTGTAGATGACCTCGCCGAAGTCGAGGATCGGTAGGATAGTCAGTTTTACTAGGGTAAGTTTGGCGGCGTGAGTGAAGGAGGCTTTGTTGCGGAATAAAAAGCCGACTCTAGATTTGATTTTCGATTGGAGATGTTTGATATGAGTCTGGAAGGAGAGTTTGCAGTCTAGCCAGACACCTAGGTACTTATAGATGTCCACATATTTAAGGTCGGAACCATCCAGGGTGGTGATACTAGTCAGGCGTGCGGGTGCAGGCAGCGAACGGTTGAAAAGCATGCATTTGGTTTTACTAGCGTTTAAGAGCATTTGGAGGCCACGGAAGGAGTGTTGTATGGCATTGAAGCTTGTTTGGAGGTTAGATAGCACAGTGTCCAAGGACGGGCCGGAAGTATATGAAATGGTGTCGTCTGCGTAGAGGTGGATCAGGGAATCACCTGCAGCAAGAGAAACATCATTGATGTATACAGAGAAAAGAGTCGGCCCGAGAATTGAACCCTGTGGTACCCCCATAGAGACTGCCAGAGGCCAGGACAGCATGCCCTCCGATTTGACACACTGCACTCTGTCTGCAAAGTAGTTGGCGAACCAGGCAAGGCAGTCATCAGAAAAACCAAGGCTACTGAGTCTGCCGATAAGAATATGGTGATTGACAGAGTCGAAAGCCTTGGCAAGGTCAATGAAGACGGCTGCACAGTACTGTCTTTTATCGATGGCCGTTATGATATCATTTAGTACCTTGAGCATGGCTGAGGTGCACCCGTGACCGGCTCGGAAACCAGATTGCACAGCGGAGAAGTAGCGGAGTACGGTGTGATTTGAGATGGTCAGTGACCTGTTTGTTGACTTGGCTTTCGAAGACCTTAGATAGGCAGGGCAGGATGGATATAGGTCTGTAACAGTTTGGGTCCAGGGTGTCTCCCCCTTTGAAGAGGGGGATGACTGCGGCAGCCTGGTATGGCACCTGCTCGGCTTCCGACCGCAAGTCACTGCAGAGGGTAGTGAGTACGGCCCAGTACATCACAGGGCCAAGCTTCCTGCCATCCAGGACCTCTATACCAGGCGGTGTCAGAGGAAGGCCCTAAAAATGGTCAAAGACTCCAGCCACCCTAATCACAGACTGTTCTCCCTGCTACCACACGGAAAACGGTACCGGAGCACCAAGTCTAGGTCCAAGAGGCTTCTAAACAGCTTCTACCTCCAAGCCATAAGACTCCTGAAGATCTAATCAAATGGCTACCCAGACTATTTGCCTTGCCTCCCCCCTCTGGAACGCTGCTGCTACTCTCTGTTATTATCTATGCATAGCCATTTTAATAACTCTACCTACATGTACATATTACCTCAATTATCTCGACACCGGTGCCCCAGCACATTGACTATGTACCGGTACCCCCTGTATATAGCCCCGCTATTGTTATTTACTGCTGCCCTTTAATTATTTGTTAATCTTATATCTTACTTTTTAAAATGTATTTTCTTAACTGCATTGTTGGTTAAGGGCTTGTAAGCAAGCATTTCACTGTAAGGTTGTATTCAGGGCATGTGACAAATCAAATATGATTTGATTTGATAAAGTGTTTTTTTGTACAAAAATTAAAACGAGATTGGAGTAATAACATGTTCAACTACTTAAGACATTGCCTCAAATCACTATATCAGTGATGTATTGGCTTAGCTGGCTAAGTAATACTAGCCAGAGCCCTTCAACGTTATTGCAATAGAAGTATCTACTGGCTACTAGCCCCTGACTGACTGACATATCTAAAAGTGGCTATTCATCAGCATTCTCAGAGAGTCGGTTTTTGTTTGTTTGGGCGAATGTCTGTTGACACGGCATGAGTCGCAGGACGGTTTTAAACTGGCCTTTTGTCCGGCATCTCGCAAACACAATGTCAGCAGCGTCTCTAGTTGCCTACTTGAGTCGGCTCCGAGATGGGGTGGTTTGTTTCACGTCTCAGGCCCTTGGCCTGTGCCATCAGAGGGCGGAGTAAGCCGTTTGAGAGTGGTGAATGTGCTGCTAAAAAGGCAAATCGGGCAGAAGCAGGCGAACATAAAAAACAAACCACTGTTCATGATTCCACTCATTCGCAAAGAGGCAGACCTGTGTGATTAGAACTCAGTCAGATCAAGAAAATAAGCTTTCTGAGCTTTCATCAGCGCTGGCAGCAATATTTAGATGTTGATTCGTAAATTATTTTCTTTATTGTGTATAACATTTATATTTGTATTATTTTTTTCCCCTTCAAATTAGACAAAATTACTGAGGTCCGGACCTCGGTGTCCTCATATGTTGTTACGGCCCTGGTCAGTGAAACTCAAATCAACTGAGCCCCT
Source organism: Oncorhynchus masou masou (assembly GCF_036934945.1). Classification (NCBI taxonomy): domain Eukaryota; kingdom Metazoa; phylum Chordata; class Actinopteri; order Salmoniformes; family Salmonidae; genus Oncorhynchus; species Oncorhynchus masou. The sequence continues at coordinate 16,291,288 of NC_088240.1, read as the reverse complement.
TGAGTCCAAGGGTAATACCCAATGATTCTACTATTTGCATATTCCATTGCAGAAGGCTGCAACACCATGGGTGTATTCTGTAGCTATTGGGTGGGTGTTTTCTGTAGTCCTCTGGTTTGCAGATTCCAAAACTGTGCGTGTCTGTGATTATTTGGTGCATCCATCCAGTGGGAAGAACTGTGGTCAGTGTGTCTCTCTAGAGATGGGATTAGTATACATTCCTACTGAGTCTGGCCATGAAGGGCAGATGGCCAGGCCAGTACTGGGCTTACTGATAACTAAGTGTCTGGGACAGGGTAGGGCCTGGTCTATTATGGGGTGTATATGGGCTATATACGTATGGGGGTTATTCAGGGATACATACTGCATAGTCACTGCTAATCCAGCTTAGTTATTTATTGGTCAGGGACCATGACAGTAGGGCAGAACTGTTTGTCTTGTCAATAAATCTATCAGATTTACACAGAAACAGTGATCCTCTTTATTCTCCCGGATAGTCACCAGTTGAAGGAATGTTCTTTGGATTTTCAAGTCCCTCGGTCGAGCACCTGATCCACCTTTTTCATTTAAGCTGGCCTGAAGCGAGTTTGGGTATACCTTTTTATCCAGTAGGACAGAACTGTCAAGGTATTCTTGGAGGTTTGCCCTCCCACACAAAGACAGCAGTGCCATGGGAGGTCAAGAAAATCATTAAGCAAAAGAGACTCAGCAGGAGAAGATTATGGCTATGGGTGTTATATTACCTCTGATTCAACACCAGTCATGGGAATACTGAGCTGCTGTCATGGACAATCGACATATAAACCAAACACAAGTTCATATCTCACAATAGACCTGCACTGTGGATTATTGCTCAGGCAGCTATAGCAAAGACAAATTTGATATATTTTCAGCTAGGGCCTCCATAATGAATTGACTGTATATTGATAGGCCTATGTGTTATTTAGGGCATTTGATTAGAGTAATGAGTGGTCAATGGTCGGTCGCATTCCAGGGTCTTTAAATCAAGGCTCCTTATGCAACTAAAGCGGTTGGTGTGTTGTTCATGCGGTGCTGCAGTGGTTTGCGGTGTGCTATATTGATCATGGGACGAGGCTTATTGATCAGGTCTGCACAGTGGCGGACTTACCATAAGGCAGAATAGGCAATTGCCTCAGACCTCACATCATCAAGGGGTCTTGTGAGCTGGGAATAATTTAAAACAAATAATACTAGGAATCATTTATTTGTTATAATTTCTCCGCTTGAGGCCCCCCATGCTCCACTCAAGGCCACCTCCCTCATTCATATTCCATTCGCCCAGCTCAATGTAACATCGATAGGTTTAGGCTACTACATGATCATTTTCCCTATACCCATCACGAGGTTGCTACATCCTAGCCGAAGAATGAAACTTTATAACGTAGTTCAACAGGTCGAGAGACAATTGGAGTCACCAAGGTGACAGACAGTGACACATTCACATCTAGCTGATCGAGGGTATAATCATTAGTCCAAACAGTTGCAAACAAGCGTTTCTATTGGACAAATTCAGGTAGGTTTATCCTCGTTTCGTTCTGTTTAAGAAAGGTTTTCAACAGAATCAGCAGAATGAGTACACCCCTGATCACCCGCACACACAGTTCACTTTCATAGCAGCCACATACAAACATCAACATCACTTTGCTCGTTGTATTATTCCTTCTCGCATCTACCTGCTCTCGTACTCTCACATTTTCCCTTCGCTTGTGGAATTCAGTGCACAACACAACAGCTCTCTGTGACCAGGCAAAAAAAAACGATTCAAGCCAAACCTTCATACCATAACCGCTAACCACTACACACAGCCTACATCGTTGTCAATGTCACCATATTAGCTAACGTCATAGTCAACATAGCTACTAGACCTAATGCATTAGTAAACCCGCTACAATCACGCAGTACAGTGTAAAGCAAGCAGTTTAGCAGTTTCACCGGCGGGCCCCAGTGGCAATAAATTAATAAAAACGAAAGTTTACCTTGACTTGGAAGAGTTCCGGTGTTGGATAGCCAGCTAATATAAATAGCATTTCTCTTTTTTTGAGCTGGGTGTTTGAGTAGGCTAAATTAGTGAGCTACATTAGTTAGTTATGGAAGTGGAAGTGAAAGTAAAAAAATAACTAAATATAGCTCTCTCTCTCTGCTGCTTCTCCTTAATTTTTTTATAAATTAATTTGTTCAAAACAGTTCAACTATTGTCTTTCTCTACTCACCACATTTTATGCACTGCATTAGCTTTTTTTTAATAGATTCATTCTCTGATCCTTTGATTGGGTGGTGTCATGCCCTGACCTTAGAGATCCTTATTTATTCTCTATGTTTGGTTAGGTCAGGGTGTGACTCGAGTGGGAAAATCTATGTTTTCTATTTCTTTGTTGTTTTTTTCGAGTGTGGTTCCCAATCAGAGGCAGCTGTCTATCGTTGTCTCTGATTGGGGATCATATATAAGTTGTGATTTTCCGTTTGGGTTTTGTGGGGTGTTATTTTCTGTTCAGTGTCTGTGCCTGACGGAACTGTTGGCTTTCGTTTTTTGGGGATTTGCTATTTTTGTTTGAGTGTTTCTTGAAAATAAATATCATGAACACTTTCAACACTGCGCTTTGGTCCACTCTTCCTTCCACCGATGACAGCCGTTACAGAACACCCCACCAAAAAAGGACCAAGCACCGTGGCCAGGAGAACTGGACATGGGAGGAAATCCTGGAGGGGGAAGGACCCTGGACACGGGCCGGGGAGTATCGCCGTCCAAGGGAGCAGATGGAGGCAGCGAGAGTGGAACGGCAACTATACAAAGAGTTAGCTCAATGACGGAAGCTTGAGAGGCAGCCCCAAAAAAATGTTGGGAGGGGCACACGGGTTGGCGAGCGGAACGAGCGGAACTAAGGGGTGAACGAGAACCAACTCCCTGTAAATACAGTGAGGAGTTGGTCACGGTTCAAGTGGATGCGCACCGGTGCGCTCTGTGCAAGCTCCCCGCAGTTGCCGTGCTAGAGTGGGCATTCAGCCAGGATGGATTGTGCCGGCTCAGCGCTCCTGGTCTCCGGTGCGTTTCTTCGGCCCAGGATATCCTGCGCCAGCTCTACGCACAGTATCCCTAGTTCGCCAGCACAACCCAGTGCGGCCTGTGCCTGCTCCCTGCACGTGCCGTGCTACAGGGGGTATTCAGCCAGGACGTGTTGTGCCAGCTCTACGCTCCAGACCCTCCAGTGAGCCTCCACGGCCCAGTATATCCTGCGCCGGCAATATGCACTATGCCTCCAGTGCGCCTTCTTAGCCCAGTGCGTCCTGTGCCAGCTCTCCACACTCACCGAGCTAAAGTGGGTATCCAGCAAGGACGCGTTGTGGCAGCTCAACGTACCAGGCTTCCTGTACGTTCCTCAGTCCGGTGAAACCTGTTCCGACTCCACGTACGAAGCCTGCAGCGACGGTCCCCAGTCCAGAGCCTGCAGCGACGGTCCCCAGTCCGGAGCCTGCAGCGACGGTCCCCAGTCCGGAGCCTGCAGCGACGGTCCCCAGTCCGGAGCCTGCAGCGACGGTCCCCAGTCCGGAGCCTGCAGCGACGGTCCCCAGTCCGGAGCCTGCAGCGACGGTCCCCAGTCCGGAGCCTGCAGCGACGGTCCCCAGTCCGGAGCCTCTAGTGACGTTCCCCAGTCCGGAGCCTGCAGCGACGGTCCCCAGTCCGGAGCCTGCAGCGACGGTCCCCAGTCCGGAGCCTGCAGCGACGGTCCCCAGTCCGGAGCCTGCAGCGACGGTCCCCAGTCCGGAGCCTGCAGCGACGGTCCCCAGTCCGGAGCCTCTAGTGACGGTCCCCAGTCCGGAGCCTGCAGCGACGGTCCCCAGTCCGGAGCCTGCAGCGACGGTCCCCAGTCCGGAGCCTGCAGCGACGGTCCCCAGTCCGGAGCCTGCAGCGACGGTCCCCAGTCCGGAGCCTGCAGCGACGGTCCCCAGTCCGGAGCCTGCAGCGACGGTCCCCAGTCCGGAGCCTGCAGCGACGGTCCCTAGTCCGGAGCCTCCAGCGACGGTCCCCAGTCAAGAGCTTGCAGCGACGGTCCCCAGTCAAGAGCTTGCAGCGACGATCTATGGTCCGGAGGTCCCGGCGATGATCCCTGCACTGGAGGCGCCACCGAAGTGTGGGGAGCCTAAAGTGGAGCGGGGTCTGCGTCCCGCACTGGAGCCCCCACCGAGAGTAGATGCCCACCCGGACCCTCCCCTATAGGTTCAGGTTTGCGGCCGGAGTCCGCACCTTTGGGTATAATATTCTTGAGGTTTCTGTTTAGCATCTGTGCATAACGGAACTTTTCGCTTTTGTTTTTTCAGGATTTGTTATTTTTGTTTGAGTGTTTCTTGAAATTAAATATCATGAACACTTTCCACGCTGCGCTTTGGTCCACTCTTCCTTCCACCGACGAGAGCCGTTACAGGTTGACAACATGTCAGTTCATGCTGCAAGAGCTCCTGTAGGTTGGAGGACATCCTCCGTAAGTCTTAATAATTACTGTGTAAGTCTATGGATGAGGTTCAATAGGTTTTGTATTAAAGTCAATGTACCCTGAGGCGGATGGAAAACATCTTGTCCTCTGGCTACACCATGGTGCAACCCCAAAGAGTGCTGTTGGGGCTACAGTAGACCTTCATTCCAAAACAGTGTGTTTTAATCAGTTTGGTGACATTAATATATTTAATGTAGTTTTATCTAAAAAGGCTAACTTTTTAATGTTTCACTATTTTTAATTTTAGGAAATTCACTGAGTAGGATTGTCCTCCCTTTCCTCCTCTAAGGAGCCTCTGCTGACATTAACCCTAACCTTAACCCCTAGCCTAGTTAACATTAGCTACCTATCTATGCTAACATTAGAATGCTAACATCGGAATTCGTAAGATATCATATATTTAGCAAATTCGTAACATATTGTAGGAATTGCAATTTGCAACATACTGTAGGAATTGCAATTTATAACATATTGTAGGAATTGCAATTTGTCATATTGTGATCATAATATATCATACAAAATGGATGATGGACATTCACAACTTAATACATGCCATACTAAACTTAACATATTATACTATTTCGGGTGTCCCAAATAAACGGTTACAATGTTATCTCTGCCCCTGACTCCAGGTTGTACAACCTGGGCTCTGCCTGGGGCATCCAAATGACTAAATCCGCCCCTGGCTCTGCAGGCCCTACTGCGCACGGCGCAGTGTGTTGTGGCCTGTAGCAAGAGACAAAAGGGCCACAACAACAAAGACAGCAAGACTGACACGTTGAGCTCCGATTCTCCATCGTCAGGCTATAATATTCTTATGAGGTTACACATTGAGCATTCCCCCGACAGTTGGGGGAATTTAAATCTCCATTGTATTGAAACAACATTGAATCACCCAAGACGTTGTCACTCATTTCAGCCACGGTTTGATCATTGTCTACCAAACATTTTCATTCAAGGCGAGATATTGCACAATCTTTGCCAGGCAGCTTTAGAGATCAGCAGTGGTGGACTAGCCTACTTACAACTGCATGATGCTACGGATCTGGAGGTGGCTCGGTGTGGTGATGGTAGAGCGCACATAAATAACGGGAAACTGTAGGAGAGCACGGCTCTCTCCCCTCTTTAACCGGCTACTTACCTCACGATGGGTCCGAGCTGCAGGATGTGAAGCAGCAGAACAAGCGGTCGGTCCCTGCTAAGGTCCCGGTGAATGAAGGTGAGCGTCAGCTGCACGAGCACCGACGTTACTAGGGTGAAGAGGAGGGTGAGCCCTTGCCAGATCTGGTCGCCGTCGGAGCGGTATGTAGAGCTGAGGTAGAGGGCTGCCGTGGTCTCAGCCGTGAACAGAGACACCGAAACAAATATGGAGCTGGGGAGTCGCATCCTCACTCACTCAGCCATCGGGGAAGGCGGGCCGCTCTTCCCTACCATCGTGCATTAACCGAGAGCCGACTCCGTGAGGGAGATGCTCTCCTGTCGAGCGCTTGCTGTGTCTAGGGCTCATCTATTTGACAGGCTATTTCTCGTCTAGTGGTGTAGTTCCGGAAAGGACCGATAGGTGGCGCGTTGAGTTCGCATTGCGCTCATGTGTGCGAAGAACTAATGATAAAAACATTGAGAGGCGCCCTCATCGCTGTTCAACAACAACAAAAATAACAGTACTAATCCTCAATTTGGAAGGCTTTAATGATCCTGCAAATCAATAAAGTACACATGTAAGGAAAAAATGCCACAATATTATAGGAGGCTTTACATGAATATATCAATAGGCCCACATTATCGTATACAGTATACATTATCAAGAGGTTATCTTTAAAGAACAGGTAGCCTACCTACATATTGACAATGCAACACATGGAAACATTGACCTCAACAGATTTCCTACCAAAGAAATTGGTCACAGATACAGTCTAATCTAGTGTTCTCAAGTAAGACCAGTTCAGAGAGTAACATCACAGATAGCGTCCATAAGAAATTTGGCATTTTTCAACTGGAGAGTAGCTCACCAAATATCAGGGTACAAATGAATGTACGGCTGTTGCCATACAGTGAAGCAAATGGCTCATGTTAAAAACTCCGTTTAATGTGTCTTAAGAAAGTTGCAATAAAGTTGCAAGAATTCCCAGGTGGTAAACAATGGTTTGAGTTGATCCAGATTACTAATGATGATATTTGGACCTATTTTAACAGCACCCTCCAGTGAACCATGTGTTGACCTGTGTAGGCCTAATACCTATCAGTATGCTAAGTATGCCATATTATACAGTGCTCTCCATTACTCTTATTTGTATTTGCACAGTAAACAGAGAACATGGATATAGTGTCGAGATGCTTGTGTCTCCGCCCTAACAATGGGATTCATAGTCCACAACGACGGGCCCTATCACTGCCAGAAGTGATGCAGCCTGGATTTGAACCAAGTACTGCAGTGACACCTCTTGTACTGAGATGCAGTGTTTTAGACCACTGATCGAGAGCATCCTGTCGGGCTGTATCACCGCCTGGTACGGCAACTGCACCACCCTCAACCGCAAGGCTCTCCAGGGGGTAATGCGGTCTGCACAATGCATCACCGGGGGCAAACTACCTGCCCTCCAGGACACCATCAACACCCGATGTCGATGTCGCAGGAAGGCCAAAAATACTGAGACTGTAAAACAGCTTCTAACTCAAGGCCATCAGACTGTTAAACAGCCATAGAGAGGCTGCTGCCAACATACAGACTCAAATCTCTGACCACTTCAAGAAATGGATGTAATACAGGAATCACTGGTCACTTTAAATAATGCCACTTTAATATTGTTTTCATATCCTATATTACTCATCTCATATGTACATTTGAATTTGGAAGTTTACATACACTTAGGTTGGATTCATTAAAACTCATTTTTCAACCACTCCACACATTTCTTGTTAACAACCGTGAAGCATGGGGGTGGCAGCATCATGTGGGGGTGGCAGCATCATGTGGGGGTGCTTTGCTGCTGGAGGTACTGGTGCACTTCACAAAATTGATGGCATCATGAGGAAAGAAAACTATCTGTACATTTTGAAGCAACATCTCAAGACATCAGTCAGGAAGTTACAGCTTGGTTGTAAATGGGTCTTCCAAATGGACAATGACCCCAAGCATACTTCCAAAGTTGTGGCAAAATGGGTTAAGGACAACAAAGTCAAGGTATTGGAGGGGCCATCACAAAGCCCTGACCTCAATCCTATAGAAAATTTGTGAGCAGAACTGAAAAAGCGTTTGCGAGTAAGGAGGCCTACAAACCTGACTCAGTTACACCAGCTCTGTCAGGAGGAATGGGCCAAAATTCACCCAATTTATTGTGGGAAGCTTGTAGAAGGCTACCCAAAATGTTTGACCCAAGTTAAACAATTTAAAGGCAATGCTACCAAATACAAATTGAGTGTATGTAAACTTCTGACCCACTGGGAATGTGATGAAAGAGAGGACAGCTGCAATAAATCATTCTCTCTACTATTATTCTGACATTTCACATTCTTAAAATAAAGTGGAGATTCTAACTGACCTAAGACAGGGAATTTTTACTAAGATTAAATGTCAGGAATTGTGAAAAACTGAGTTTAAATGTATTTGGCTAAAGTGTAAGTAAACTTCCCACTTCAACTGTATATACTGTATTCTATACTATTTACTGGATCTTGCCTATGCCACACGACCATCGCGCATCAAAGCTGGGACGAGAGATTGAAAAACAGCTTCTATCTCAAAGCCATCAGACTGCTAAACAGCAATCACTAACTCAGAGAGGCTGCTGCTGTATTTTATATAATCTATTACACCTTGCCTATGCTGCTCGGCCATCGCTCATCTATATATTTATATGTACATATTCTTATTCATCCCTTTACATTTGTGTGTATAAGGTAGTTGTTGTGAATTTGTTAGATATTACTGCACTGTTGGAACTAGAAGCACAAGCATTTTGCTACACTCGCATTAACATCTGCTAACCATGTGTATATGACCAATATAATTTGATTTGGTTTTAAAGGGAGGCTTTCATATTTTTATCAGACAGGAAATAAAACAGAACGTCAACGTCAGCAGAGCATAGTTGTTCTGGGAGAAATGTCTCACATTGATAGCGACACCCTCGCCCTCAGATATTAACAACACATTTCATCTAAGAATCACAAAAACACTTCACATTAATAAAAGAACAATCAGTGATCACATAACCAGTTCAAGTTTTAATTCTGTGGTGAGCCATCCTTGTAATGTAAGGAGGAAGGAAGGATGCATTGTTCAACCGTAGCCTTAATCACACAAACACACTGAAGAGTGGGAACTCTGATTGGTCGGGCTGAAGGAGGTCAACCAAGAAGAAAACGGTTCCAGACAGGCCCTCAAACAGACTATAAACACTGGTGTCTGAGCAGGAGCCCACCTTGAACTCTTCCGTAAACAGGAACTCTGCAAACCTGTGGGGAGAAAAAAGGAGACTTGGGTCAGGGCAGAGAGGAAGAGGCGAAGCTTGTGGGTCCACTACCGTCAACATCTGTCCACGTAGTGTTATTCAATGTGTTTCTATGGGCTCATTGCGTTTAATAAGCAGACTGATAAGCATATCGCCTGTCTTCCCACCTTTGGGACAACGACTCCCATTGTTAGGGTGGAGACAAAACCATCTCGTCATTATATACAGTATCTTTGGTGAGGGTGAGGCAGAACAGGGGGTTGCATCTCAATAGTCAAAAGCTGCTTCCTCTTCTCATGTCCTATCACCACATATGTGCTGATGTGAAAGAGCACGTCAGGTGAAAGCACTGCGCTGCAAGGAATCCACTACGTTGCTTTAACCCAGCCTGTGTTTTCAGATCAGTGCAGACCAAGGAGAGGAATCCACTACGTTGCTTTAACCCAGCCTGTGTTTTCAGATCAGTGCAGACCAAGGAGAGGAAGCCACCACGTTGCTTTAACCCAGCCTGTGTTTTCAGATCGGTGCAGACCAAGGAGAGGAAGCCACTACGTTGCTTTAACCCAGCCTGTGTTTTCAGATCGGTGCAGACCAAGGAGAGGAAGCCACTACGTTGCTTTAACCCAGCCTGTGTTTTCAGATCGGTGCAGACCAAGGAGAGGAATCCACTACGTTGCTTTAACCCAGCCTGTGTTTTCAGATCGGTGCAGAACAAGGAGAGGAAGCCACTAGAAGCTATGGACTTTCAACAAGGGTGAGATAAGGGGAGATAAACGAAGAAAGGAGATATTAGAAGAGTACAGGAGACAGAGAAAGAGAGAGAGGGAAACAGAGAACAGCAGCGATTTGTCCAACTAAGCCTCCATGCCTCTGAGCACGGTAGATGTATTTGGAGTTCCCTGTGAGGCGATACAATAGAATGAAGACATAGGCACTGCCTGCCATTCCATGGCAGATCCCTGGACCTTTCTTCAGCAGGCCCTTCAGCCACACCTGCTCCCCACTACGGATACATGTGTCCAGGTACTGGGGCTTCCTATTGATCAGGTAGGCTTTGTCAAAGAGGTAGGCTACACCTGGGAAGAGGCATGAGCATCAATTACATTGGAAACCTGGGAAACCACTTACCTCTTATTGTATCTATATTATCTAAATCAGTACATCGATCAATTAAGAGCCATATTGAAAGTGTACCTGGCGCACCATGGCACCAGTGCACCAGCTCATTCTCCCTCTCTGTCATGGCTCCCAGCTCGGCCGGCCAGTTACCGTTCTGCTCCTAGTTCATGAGGAAGTCCACAATCTGCCCGACCAGATCCCTGTCCCCTCCATTCAGCACCTCCTGGTAACACAGCAGCATCTGCAGCACCGACGACAGGCCATGGGCTGCACCTGGAGAGAGAAACACAGGTGCACACACACAAGCAGTACATACAAACATAAAGCACATGATTCAATAGCCTGCATCCATTCAAAAAGACAGCCTCCCTGATTCCATTAGAGAATACCCTGTGACTCTTGCAGTCAAATGCTGGACACATGGAACACTTGTGTTCTATTGAGGTGGTGGGTCCAGGTCTGGGTGCTGTGCTCTGTTGAGGCTGTGGGTCTGGGTACTGTGTTCTGTTGGGGAGGTGGGTCTGGGTCTGGGTGCTGTGCTCTGTTGAGGCGGTGGGTCTGGGTACTGTGTTCTGGTGAGGTGGTGGGTCTGGGTGCTGTGCTCTGTTGAGGCGGTGGGTCTGGGTACTGTGTTCTGTTGGGGCGGTGGGTCTGGGTACTGTGTTCTGTTGAGGCGGTGGTTCTGGGTACTGTGTTCTGTTGAGGCAGTGGGTCTGGGTATTGTGTTCTGTTGAGGTGGTGGTTCTGGATACTGTGTTCTGTTGAGGTGGTGGTTCTGGGTACTGTGTTCTGTTGAGGCGGTGGTTCTGGGTACTGTGTTCTGTTGAGGCGGTGGGTCTGGGTCTGGGTATTGTGTTCTGTTGAGGCGGTGGTTCTGGGTACTGTGTTCTGTTGAGGCGGTGGGTCTGGGTACTGTGGTCTGTTGAGGCGGTGGTTCTGGGTACTGTGTTCTGTTGGGGCGGTGGGTCTGGGTCTGGGTACTGTGTTCTGTTGAGGCGGTGGGTCTGGGTACTGTGTTCTGTTGAGGCGGTGGGTCTGGGTATTGTGTTCTGTTGAGGCGGTGGGTCTGGGTACTGTGTTCTGTTGAGGTGGTGGGTCTGGGTACTGTGTTCTGTTGAGGCGGTGGGTCTGGGTACTGTGTTCTGTTGAGGCGGTGGGTCTGGGTATTGTGTTCTGTTGAGGTGGTGGGTCTGGGTATTGTGTTCTGTTGAGGTGGTGGGTCTGGGTACTGTGTTCTGTTGAGGTGGTGGGTCTGGGTATTGTGTTCTGTTGAGGTGGTGGGTCTGGGTATTGTGTTCTGTTGAGGTGGTGGGTCTGGGTACTGTGTTCTGTTGAGGTGGTGGGTCTGGGTACTGTGTTCTGTTGAGGCGGTGGGTCTGGGTATTGTGTTCTGTTGAGGTGGTGGGTCTGGGTATTGTGTTCTGTTGAGGTGGTGGGTCTGGGTATTGTGTTCTGTTGAGGTGGTGGGTCTGGGTATTGTGTTCTGTTGAGGTGGTGGGTCTGGGTATTGTGTTCTGTTGAGGTGGTGGGTCTGGGTATTGTGTTCTGTTGAGGTGGTGGGTCTGGGTACTGTGTTCTGTTGAGGCGGTGGGTCTGGGTACTGTGTTCTGTTGAGGCGGTGGGTCTGGGTATTGTGTTCTGTTGAGGTGGTGGGTCTGGGTATTGTGGCTGCAACTGGGCTTTCACCTATCTAGTCCTTTCAGATAAGAGTGAAGGCGTCACACAAATGACAAAGAGGTCATTTAAGGCCCTCATGACAATATAAACTCATTAGTAATCCCGCCTCCTGCCACTCAACCATGTAGGCTAGACATGTAGGCCTACTTACCCAAATACTCAGTCCCATAGTAGGAGTACATGAGAGGATAGGGCTTTCTCTTCCTCATGGCATACTGTTTACCAGACTCTATGATAGCCTGGCAAATGGCCTGGATCTGATCCTTGCTAAGAATCTGTGACATTCGATGTGAGAAGTTTATTTCATTAAAGTAATGTTTGAGATCAGGGAATATGGAGCCAGGAGAGCCAGTAGAGATACATTCTTTTTCAGGTCATATATCTCCTAGTCAGTAGGCCTAATCATTTTTTTATTTTAGTAATTGGTATTTTCCCTGTCCCCTCAGGCTCTCACCTCTATCCCCAGTTTCTGTTTCACCACCAGGTCAGCGCACAGGTACCCCGCCCGCCCCACGAACAGCTCGCCAGAGCCGCACTCCAAGAAATTGATGAGTAAGCATATCTTCCACAGGTTCCGAGATTTGGTAAGCGGCTTCACGAAGTCCGCCATGCCCAGGGCTTTGTACACCATCGCGGCGACGGTATAGAAGCCCCCGCCGAGGAGAAATGAGGCCTGCATGTTTGTGTCCTTCTCCCCATCCACGTACCCCACAGACACGTCAATTATCTGCTTTGAGGTTTTGAGATAAGTATCCCTGTGGTCGGAAAACAAAGCCCATTCGGAGACATGGTACAGCATGTCTGCCACCCCAGCGGGACCGTCGTATAGCCCACCGTCGCAGTCGAGTGGCACCTTGTTTAGAATCTTCTCTATAAAGGCATTGACCGTGGGTACCACCGATTCGACGCTTTGACCTACGAGAAACGCACCTTTGTAGTCGGCGAAACGGCCAACGGGTGTTTTCCATCACCAATGGAAAGAAGCAATGCACTGGCCAATAGCCTACCACTGACTGTTAAACGCCTTGGATAAAATGTCTGGTAGCCTAATATTGGTGATGGTCAGGAGTCTTCAAGGAACCCGGAAATGTCTTATTCTACCAACCATAATCTACCTAAAATGTATGGGACTTGTATTCTCAACACCGCATTCTCTATCCCCCTCAATCAATGCCGATTTGTTATTGTTATTCCAACATCATGTGCCTAGTGTTTGAAGACAAATATTTTTTTGTTAATCAATCAATTAAAAGCAAATTATCCCAACCACTTTTGTTCAGAAGAATCACAGACCAGCAACAAGTCTTATCTCATACATGCCTTCCAAGTACAGGCGTATTACCAGTAGATGGTGGTATATGCACAAGTTTACACACGGCTTGTTATTCATGCAATGAACGTCAAATGTAAACTATACCTTTTTTCATTTGGTTTAAAACCAAACAAAGTTGGACATAGTTAGTAGGCCTATAGACCAAAAATGCCTATGGGAACGTGTTATTCCCCTTTGATCACTGAATGCAATGCGAGTAGACAGGACTCAGCTATATATGATGCACGATGTCCATACACAGACGGTAATCACGTTTTTTTGCGTTGCAGATCAAAGCAAGAGTGCCTTCGCTGGCCGGAGCACCCCGTTGAGAAATATTTTTCAAACGCGAGAGGATGAAGGCGGAATGCACAGATGTTCTCGCGGTTCCATATACGGCTAGAGCGTCGGACCAGTTGCTGTCCGTGATGCTAAAACTCATTGCGTCACAATGAGCGGCACAACGACAACATTATATCAATTATTGTAATATAGTTCAGAGAGTTCACGACGTTCAGGAAAGTGCTTTTAATAGATTATTTTTTAAATTATATTTCTTAGATTACTTTTATTCCTATTGTTTCCTGCTGCGGTTCTAACTCTGTGGGAGGTGGTAATTGTATAAGGAGTCTTGAATGACTCGTTCAAACGATGGCTTTGAGAAATAACTGATTTCTCTCTGGGATATCCACAGTCTGTTTCAGACAAATGAACTGAACAATAGAGATGAGTTCATTTTAGACACAAATAATCAGTTCTCTATGCGATAGAGGGGAGCGTTGGTTGCCTGGGAAATCCAGATACTAATCTGAACTATGATGTAAATTCTGCCCCCTTTCATTGAAGTGAAGACAGAGAGAGAGGCTGAATGTCATTTGTGATTGAGTTAGAGAAATAAAATGCCATCAATGCTCTGAAACCTGTGCTCTTTCCTTATCTTAAATTAATAGTAATAACTTCCAGCCCTGGCAATGCTTGAGCAAGATCTCAGTGGTAATCAGATATCCCAGAGCATTCTGAAAGAACAGACGGTCGATTTTACTCCTGTAATATCAAACTACTAGACGTTAGAACGCATGTGATTGATTAATCAAATTCTAATATCTAGGTGTTTTTTCAGCTGGCTAACACAGTTCTGTGGCATGCGAGAGAGCCAATGTAGAAACATGGTCAGGGCAGATGCTTTGTGCCATGTCTTCTCCTATAATATGTTTATACCCTGCTGGACGTTCTGCGACGCTGGATCCTAAATGTTTTGAGACTGTGACCTAAAGTTTTGAGAATATTCCTCTAATCAACCAGTTAAGGTATAAAATATGCACTTAGCAGCATGTTAGACTATTTCACACCAAAGTATACCACAAAAAAGACTGGTACATATGACTCTACTGGATCTTCCAACACAGCCTAGTTGTGAAAACTGCACCTATTTTAGTGAGATACCAGTGTGCTCTCTCTGAAGTGGTGCACGGTATGAGACATCATCTGCTGCTTTTAGTCCAAGTTACAGAGCAATGCTGAGGACCTTTGTAGATCTATTCGTCAAGTATGAGGGACTATTGTGCCTCCTTCAATCAGTGGATAACACTCTCCGTGGGGGAACCATTGGTGTGCTGTTATGGAGTGGATGAATGTCATTCAGTTCATGTGTTTTTATTTTACAGTTTCTAAGGAGTCGTGACTGAGAGCAATGAAGTGGCTAAACTGGTCACCCCCTACTGGTCACCTCTTCACCCCAACCCCAAAAATGTCAAGCCACAATCACCAGCAACAAAACAGGACTCACTGTCACACTGCTCCCCTTTGAGTTGTACACAATTACAGCATGTAAAGAAGGTTATCATCTGCAGTGTGACATTTAAAAGCATCTGGGGAGACTCACTTTATCAGGCTCTCTGATAAGCTGTATGAGCCTGGCTCCCCATCCACACGCTACGGCCAAACTGAGGTTCCTTCTCCACGATGACTCGAGATTTGCCTCCCTCTCCTATGATTTCTAGAATAGGAACGCATTATGACTGTTCTGATTGGTCTCAGAAACCGATGGGTTGAGACAGAGCCAGCCGACATGATGACTTTTGTCAACTTTGATACTCTGATTGGTCAGATTTGTTAGACATTATCCAATCATTTGTTTTATACAACACCCCTCATTTTGAAGTCACACAAACAACTTGCAAATTTAGACTGAGCGTATGTAGCGGTCGATAGAGCAGCGGAATTCAATTCTGGGTAAGTCGTCAGGAGCAGCCTGTGGACTACAATGCATGTGACGAGCCAGATGGTAGCATTTTATACCAACCTAAAATAGGGGGACAAGAGATGCACTACCATTCAAAAGTTTGGGGTCACTTAGAAATGTCTTTGTTTTAAAAGAAAAACTAATTTTCTGTCCATTAAAATAACATCAAATTGATCAGAAATACAGTGTAGACATTGTTAATGTTGTAAATGACTATTGGAGCTGGAAACGGATGATTTTTTAAAATGGAATATCTACATAGGTGTACAGAGGCCCATTATCAGCAACCATCACTCCTGTGTTCCAATGGCACGTTGTGTTAGCTAATCCAAGTTTACATTTTGAAAGGCTAATTGATCATTAGAAAGCCCTTTAGCACTTATGTAATGCACAGCTGAAAACTGTTGTTCTGATCAAAGAAGCAATAAAATTGACCTTCTTTAGTCTAGTTGAGTATCTGGAGCATCAGCATTTGTGGGTTTGATTACAGGCTCAAAACTTCCAGAAACAAATAACTTTCTTCTGAAACTCATCAGTCTATTCTTGTTCTGAGAAATGAAGGATATTCCATGTGAGAAACTGCCATGAAACTGAAGATCTCGTACAACGCTGTGTACTACTCCCTTCACAGAACAGAGCAAACTGGCTTTAACTAGAATAGAAAGAGGAGTGGGAGGCCCCGGTGCACAACTGAACAAGAGGACAAGTACATTAGAGTGTCTAGTTTGAGAAACAAGCGCCTCACAAGTCCTCAACTGGCAGCTTCATTAAATAGTACACGCAAAACACCAGTCTCAATGGCAACAGTGAAGAGGGACCCGGGATGTTGGCCTTCTAGGCAGAGTTGCAAAGAAAAAGCCATATCTCAGACTGGCCAATAAAAAGAAAAGATTAACATGGGCAAAAGAACACAGACACTGGACAGAGGAACTCTGCCTACAAGGCCAGCATCCCAGAGTTGACTCCTCACTGTTGACGTTGAGACTGGCGTTTTGCGGGTACTATTTAATGAAGCTGCCAGTTGAGGACTTGTGAGGCGTCTGTTTCTCATACTAGACACTAATAATACTAGACACTGTAATAAATAATCATACTACTACTGCTGCTACTAGTGATGAGGTAGGAATATGAAACTATGTAGATATATTACATTTTACATGTACATACAGTGCCTTGCGAAAGTATGCGGCCCCCTTGAACTTTGCGACCTTTTGCCACATTTCAGGCTTCAAACATAAAGATATAAAACTGTATTTTTTTGTGAAGAATCAACAACAAGTGGGACACAATCATGAAGTGGAACGACATTTATTGGATATTTCAAACTTTTTAACAAATCAAAAACTGAAAAATTGGGTGTGCAAAATTATTCAGCCCCTTTACTTTCAGTGCAGCAAACTCTCTCCAGAAGTTCAGTGAGGATCTCTGAATGATCCAATGTTGACCTAAATGACTAATGATGATAAATACAATCCACCTGTGTGTAATCAAGTCTCCGTATAAATGCACCTGCACTGTGATAGTCTCAGAGGTCCGTTAAAAGCGCAGAGAGCATCATGAAGAACAAGGAACACACCAGGCAGGTCCGAGATGCTGTTGTGAAGAAGTTTAAAGCCGGATTTGGATACAAAAAGATTTCCCAAGCTTTAAACATCCCAAGGAACACTGTGCAAGCGATAATATTGAAATGGAAGGAGTATCAGACCACTGCAAATCTACCAAGACCTGGCCATCCCTCTAAACTTTCAGCTCATACAAGGAGAAGACTGATCAGAGATGCAGCCAAGAGGCCCATGATCCCTCTGGATGAACTGCAGAGATCTACAGCTGAGGTGGGAGACTCTGTCCATAGGACAACAATCAGTCGTATATTGCACAAATCTGGCCTTTATGGAAGAGTGGCAAGAAGAAAGCCATTTCATAAAGATATCCATAAAAAGTGTAGTTTAAAGTTTGCCACAAGCCACCTGGGAGACACACCAAACATGTGGAAGAAGGTGCTCTGGTCAGATGAAACCAAAATTGAACTTTTTGTCAACAATGCAAAACGTTATGTTTGGCGTAAAAGCAACACAGCTCATCAACCACAAAACACCATACCCACTGTCAAACATGGTGGTGGCAGCATCATGGTTTGGGTCTGCTTTTCTTCAGCAGGGACAGGGAAGATGGTTAAAATTGATGGGAAGATGGATGGAGCCAAATACAGGACCATTCTGGAAGAAAACCTGATGGAGTCTGCAAAAGACCTGAGACTGGGATGGAGATTTGTCTTCCAACAAGACAATGATCCAAAACATAAAGCAAAATCTACAATGGAATGGTTCAAAAATAAACATATCCAGGTGTTAGAATGGCCAAGTCAAAGTCCAGACCTGAATCCAATCGAGAATCTGTGGAAAGAACTGAAAACTGCTGTTCACAAATGCTCTCCATCCAACCTCACTGAGCTCGAGCTGTTTTGCAGGGAGGAATGGGAAAAAATTTCAGTCTCTCGATGTGCAAAACTGATAGAGACATACCCCAAGCGACTTACAGCTGTAATTGCAGCAAAAGGTGGCGCTACAAAGTATTAACTTAAGGGGGCTGAATAATTTTGCACGCCCAATTTTTCCGTTTTTGATTTGTTAAAAAAGTTTGAAATATCCAATAAATGTCGTTCCACTTCATGATTGTGTCCCACTTGTTGTTGATTCTTCACAAAAAAATACGGTTTTATATCTTTGTTTGAAGCCTGAAATGTGGCAAAAGGTCGCAAAGTTCAAGGGGGCCGAATACTTTCGCAAGGCACTGTATATAAACATATATAAACTAACAACTTAATTTCCTGAGAGCAAAGTTGTACCCTTGGAATGCTAACATCAGCTGCTGATGTCAACTTTATCCTTGAATGCTGTGAATTCTGCACAAATATTCATGCAAAGTTGCAGGTGGACTCTTGAGGGTGTTGGATAATTCATGATGTAATGAATTATTACAGACCCTCCTTTGGCTATGAGTTGATGGTGGTGCTCAATAAATATCAAACAACCAGACAGAAGCAAAAGAGATATTCCAATCCTTGGGAGGATCACTGGGGACTACCGAGGTTGGCATGCAGTATCTCCACTGATATGGGTTAGTGCATCCTTCAGGTATGCAGCCACACATAGATGTAATATACTTATTAGGGGATGATGATGTAAGGGTTGAAGTTAGTAGCTGCCCAGTAAAAGCTTCATTTTGTCAGCACTGCCTGAGCATTGAACAGAGCTGGTTTAACAACAATAACTTTCTAATCAGGGAATAACATGAATCATCTAATTAAGAAGAACACAAAGATTCATTAGGGAATGATGATGTAAGGTTTGAAATAAGTAGCTTCCCATGAAAAGCTTCATTTTCTCAGCAGACCTCTTGAGAAATCAGCATATTTGATTTGCACATTGTTGTCTACTGCCCATTTGATTTGATTTGATTTCCATAGGTTAATTATTATTCAGATCCGGTGTGTCTATAATTAAACGGTCCCCTTGTCTTTGTGGCATAGAGTGCAGTGTATTTCAACAAAAGAACAGTCACAGCAGGTAGCCTAGCAGTTAGCGCCTTGGGTCAGTAATCAAAGGGTCGCTGGTTTGAATATCCGATCCGAAAAGGTTAAACATCTGTCGTGACTTTGAGCAAGGCACTTAACCCACATTTTCAATCGGGGTGCCATACACTACTATGACTGAACCTGTAAAACAACTAATTTCACTGCACCTATCTGGTGTATGTGACAATATAACCCATTTTTTGGGCTGTAATATCAGTCAGTGAATCACAGAAAATAGCTAATTTCACCGTTATGTATACACATAACATACGGGACACTGGGCGTTTAGTGTTTATCATTTAATGAGAACCGTAAAATGGGAAATTCGTGTGTGTCCATCACGAAAACGTCTTAGTCATTCCATGTGTGATGAATATTCAGTCAATTCCACCATTATCACAGATCAATTATTGGCCTCCTGGTGAGGATCTTGACAAAACCAACTTTCAGTGGGCTGGGTTATTATCAGAGAATTAACACATACCACAGGCTCAAATTAACGAGGACAGTGTGATGTAGTCGAATTTTTGAGACGGTAGATAGAAGGTTATGGTTTTTTTAACCGCCGTTATTTGGGGTATTTTTTACCCAAGCAAATTACAGTTATAGATGACAACGGTGTTTCTAATGGTCAGATAGACAGAGCACAGGCTAAGGTCTGGGTTGGGACTGAGTTAAAGCAAAGCGAATATGAAGGTGAATAAGGCGCACCAAACCTACGTCTATGCACCAAACAAACATCCCAGTAGTGTACATTGGTTGCGTGGTGGACTGGAACTCCTGAGTTAAGTCCATCCATCCACTTGTCGCAACTCTTCCACCGAATAGGGCAGGGCGCAAGTGACGCACGCCGTCAGTGAGTTTAGAACCCCCACACAGATGCCGACTCAATATACATTGAAGGTTCATGAGAGAACCCTACATATATATCTGATAGTTGGACATTCTTTGCATCATTCAAATTATTATATTTTTATGTAATTTTTTACTGAGACCAACGTCTCTTTTACAGATGAGCCCTGATATTTAAAGGTTTAGTTTCAGATTGGCAGCTTTTTATGATGCTTTTAGGCTATTCTTAATTGGTATTGGGAACACGATAAGTTATCACAACATTTCTTTTAACAGCAAGCCATACCAAAGGTAACTTTAAGAATATATATTTTTACAAACTTTCAAGAAAGAAGACACCAACTATGTCTTTGGAGGACTCGTTCATTTTAAACCCTGAGAACATGATTTTTAACGTATCGCAAGTGTTCAGTATCAACACAGAGGTCCAGACGCACTACATTTGGCTGCCCGGTATTGCTATCGCCACCGTCTACGGATTACTAATAATTATTGGACTTATTGGTAACGTCACGCTAATGAGGACGTTTATCACAGTCAAATCCATGCGGACTGTGCCCAACCTGTTCATGTCCAGCCTCGCGCTCGGGGACCTGCTGCTTCTAGTAACGTGCGCTCCGGTGGACGCCAGCCGGTACCTCGCGGACAAATGGCTCTTCGGCCGGGTTGGATGCAAACTCATCCCGTTCATCCAACTCACCTCCGTCGGCGTCTCCGTTTTCACACTCACTGCGCTCTCTGCAGATAGGTGAGGCTTTTATAATCAGATGTGTTGTTTTCTCAATCCCTCCGACGGGAAGTTCCATGAACTTTTTCAAGTAAATGTAAAAACAAAAGAACAGCCTTCATTGAAGTTTTCCAACCATTCTTTGGCATTGCAATATGAACAGGCAGGTATGGTAGCACGAACAGACAGATCGTGTAATTAGGTGACACATTATTACACCAGCCTACACTTTCAGCCTGGTTGCAGATGTTGTTCACTGCAGACAAATTCACAGAAGAGAGAGTGAACCGGTGGGGTTTAGCTCACATACTATAAAGAGGGATCTTGTTTATGCATGACATGTTCATTCTGTGTAGGCCTAATGTAATTCAAGTCCAATCTTTTATTTTGTTCTATTCATCAATTCACTCCTCAAAACTCTGTTATCCTAACATTTTCAATCAACAGAAATAAAGAGATATGGCAACCCTTGTGGCATTTGTGGCGCCACTTTTAGAAATAATGGCAGAAATTGACGTTAAATGGCCGCTTTTGGCTTTTAGCGCGAGTGTATAACTGGCACGGTGCTGAAGTCCCATGGACATCAAATCACTTGTCAGGACACACAGAGACAACATAAAAGCCATTTTCAACATGTTGATAATTAATGGCTTTAGAATTGCCCCCGTGATGCAAAGAAAACTGTTGCATTTGACAGTACATCAAGGGACCGATTCCGACCCGAGTTTTTAGGCGTGCATACATTTCCGGGGATGGGCACTATCGAATGTCTAAATTATATGCTACCCCGACCTTCTCTGTTTCCTATTTATATCATGTCAAATTTTAGCCAATATCAGTATCAACCGTCAGTAGGCCTGATAACCACAAATATTCAACTGCCAATTTACTGTTAGTTCCCTTCAATTGGTATACTTATCATTCCATTTAATTTCATTGTCTAATTTACCTTCATTTGTTCACTGTAAACGCCGTCAAGGCTGTGTGGTTGTTACTGAGGATCATTAGTAACAGTTGATAATATAAAGAAAAGACATGTAGGCTAATTCAATTGTTAGCGCAGACCAAGCGGTAACAGTTTGAACCTGACCACATATGGAGCAAAACTTGGCTGTGTTCTCAAACAATTCTATGATTGGACAGGCAATTATGAATACTTTCCTAAACCTAAATAATCTACACGTCAGAGTATTTTTAAATCTACCAATTAGTGCTGAAACAGAGACAATAGGCATATATTTAGATTTTGTTCTTTCATTGATCCTTAATATTCTGAACCATTCTCTCTATATATTGTAGTCTGTCGACAAAATTCTAACCGAAAGGTACACAGTATTTAAAGTGGTGGCTTAAGATACTGTAAATGTACTAACAACTATATTGACTGAAAAGTTGCAAGTTCAAATCCCCAAGCTGACAAGGTACAAATCTATCATTCTGCCCCTGAACAGGCAGTTAACCCACTGTTCCTAGGCCATCATTGAAAATAAGAATTTGTTCTTAACTGACTTGCCTAGTAAAATAAAAAAATGTTATCAGCTCCTCTGTTCTGGCTATTAGTCAGAGCTGAGACAGTGAATGTTCCTTTAGTGAGGTGAAGACAGGCAGACTGGCCTATCTCAGTTCATTAACAATCAGAGAGCTGTTCACTCAGTCTTAATTTCTTACAGGCACACATGACACACTCAAACAGTGTCATGATGTTGGCCTGGGGGTAGGTTTATGACAGTCATAAATACCTCTTCCCTCCTTTTTCCTCTCTCTACCCTACTGATGTTACATTTGCAAACCCTTTGGTTAACATAGAGATTCTGGGAACATCAGAAGGTGGGGGGAAATGAACTGTATTCTGGTAATCTGATCAATTGAACATATGCAGTGGTACTTAATGAATATGATGTCAGTTCTGTTGTCATCTGAGACATTCTCATTATTTGATAAGATGACATAAACCCTACAGTGGAAAGTCTACACATCAGAGTTATCGGATTCACATGGAATTATTGTTCAATTTAAATGTTTGAATATGAAACTATCCGTGATGGGATGAAATGTGATTTTAGCTTCTAAAATGTGAGATTTGGGTTTTCATAAGGTAGGGCTCTACTCAATCTGTGGACCGCCCCGTGAAGGGACATGGGCTATAAAACCTTTCAAACACGCCCTCCTCTCCCTTCCTATATAAAGCCTTGACGACAATATAACCTCCTGTTCCAAGGATGTGAGGACGACGGTCCAATGTCAGAATGGTTCAGATAATAACTACAGAACAAAGCCAAAATCAGCGTGAGCTTTGGTTGCGAATGGTATGAACTTTGAACTCTTATTCACTACAGAAGTGATACCTCCTAGCCGTTGAGTTAGCAACAGCAGCTGCAAATGCAGGTTAGGAAGGAACAGACAGAGTATCTCGTCTACCACACAACGACGTTACTACAGCGTATCAATTTACCAGCAGAGACAATCTTCAAAGGACAAAGGACTCGGTTAGACCAGGGGAAATCTGTCCTTAGGTGTGCTGCATCAGATGACCTGGCCTCCACAATCACCCGACCTCAACCCAATTGAGATGGTTTGGGATGAGTTGGACCGCAGAGTGAAGGAAAAGCAGCCAACAAGTGCTCAGCATATGTAGGAACTCCTTCAAGACTGTTGGAAAAGCCTTCCAGATGAAGCTGGTTGAGAAAATGTCAAGAGTGTGCAAAGCTGTCATCAAGGTAAAGGCAAAGGGTGACTACTTTGAAGAATCTAGAATATATTTTGATTTGTTTAACACTTTTTTGGTTACTATATGATTCCATATGTGTTATTTCATAGATTTGATGTGTTATCTACTATTCTACAATGTATAAAATAATTAAAATAAAGATAATGAGAAGGTGTGTCCAAACTTTTGACTCGTACTGTATATATATTTTTGTTGTATTAACAAAGGTTTTTGTAATTATTTGCAGAACTTTGATGCCATATAATCAATGGATTTTGATTCAGGAAATCCATGTTTTATTATGAGAGTTGTTCTTTTCCATACATTAATTACCAAATGCTATTCTAGCACTCTTTGATAGTCCTGAAGTACCCTTATGTACGTATATTGCATCCATATTCTCTCATTACAGATATGATCAAACTCAATTAGCCAACACCAGCTGCTTTTCATTGAATTCTTTGGTTCTTTTAATCAGAGCAATGTGAGACAATTTTTCTTTAATGATAAAGAATCTGGGGGAGGGTGGGCTTTAAGCTAGAAACAAGAGGTTGACGCGACTCCGATGCACATGGTTTGTCTCTATGATATTCAGAAGCTATGCTACGATCTTCTAAAGTCGAGAAGTCAACAAAATTGGACCTTGCTTGGGAAGTAATCTTATACAAAGTGTGGCTCTGTCACTATCAATTGATATCTTCACTTTCTGTAAAAGAGAAAGTATAATTATCATAGTAAAACATATTTGCTAACGGAGTAACATTTGGGGAAATCGGGTCTAGACTTTATTTTCCTTATCCATTATGATAATTATAATTATTAAATAGCCTATCTATTTTCAAATGTGAAAAAGGGGCCTTGGGGAAAAATGGTTGGGAACCCCTGTGCTAAATGACTGGTAAATGTAATGAAATGAGTTTTCTGCTCGTCCCAGGTACAAGGCCATTGTCAAACCCATGGACATCCATACGTCCACAGCTAAGATCTGCTTCCGAGCAGCAGCCATATGGGTCTTCTCCATGACCCTAGCTGTTCCTGAGGTGGTCTTCTCCGACCTTCACACCTTCAAAATCGGCCAGACCAACGACACCTTTGTGACATGCGCTCCCTACCCCCATGCTGGGGATCTGCACCCTAAGATCCACTCCATGGCCTTCTTTCTTATCTTCTACATCATCCCCCTTCTCATCATTTCTGTGTACTACTGCTTCATCGCACGCAGCCTGATCCAGAGCGCCTCAGACATGCCCGTGGAGGCACACTTACACATCAAAAAACAGGTGTGTGAATGTGTGTTTGGAAACTGGACATTTAGGTGTTTATCATTTAATGAGACATAGTAAATAGTAAAATGGGAAAATGAGAAATGTGTGTATGAGTTTGTGTGTGTGTCCTTCTGAATACTCCAATTGAATGAGGCTTTCTTTACCATCCCCACAGATTGAGTCAAGGAAGCGTCTGGCTAAGACAGTCCTGGTTTTTGTGGGTTTGTTCGCTGTATGCTGGCTCCCCAGTCATGTGATCTACCTGTACCGCTCCTACCACTACGGCCATGTGGACACGTCCCTGGGACACTTCGTCGCCAGCGTGGGTGCCCGCATCCTGGCCTTTACCAACTCCTGTGTCAACCCTTTTGCCCTCTACCTGCTCAGTAATAGCTTCCAGAAGCAGTTCAACAAGCAGCTCCACTGCCGCCGTCGTCCACCAATCAACTGTAATGCTCAAAGCACGGGGCGGAGCAACACGCGACTGACCTCGGTCAAGAGCAACAATCAGTCTCTGGCTAACTTCAGCCTCGTCAACGGGGCTCATGTTAATCAGGAAGGCTGTGTGTAGTGACTGTGCTGAAGATGATGCTTTAGACTTGTAAAAGTGACATTCCAAGACTGACATACTGCCAACCAATCAAATCACAGAATCATTTATGGCTGTAACCCATATACTGTAGTGGGCCTGTGTTCTAACTCCAAGTGTTGATATTGTAGCACCATTAATTCATTCTAATTCTATGGTTGATATGCAGGGCTTCAGTATATGCATCCCATGATCATTGATTGATACAGAGTGTTTTATTTTAAGCAGGGGTGGAAAGACTACTGAAATATCCGACTCAAGTAGAAGTTACTTTAACTACATTTTACTCAAGAAGAAGTACATTTACTGGTGTAAAAAAACTCCTCAAGTAAAAGTGAAAAGTAGCTAATTTAAAAAGTACTCAGAAAAAGTAGTTGAGATATAAAAAAATATTACAAGTAGTTATAGTACTCGAAAAATCTCCTCAATTACAGTAACAGCAGTAGTTACATTACACCTCTGATTTTAAGTTTCAAATGTATCATCTTAGCAGCTACTGCTACGTATGCAAACCAATGTGTCTCAGTCCTCCAGAGATGCAGTTATGTTCTGGTTTCTCATTAGAACTGTATTGATCAATTAGAGAAGTTGACAACCCAACCAGATGTGAATAAGATGCCGATGACAAGGTAATGACGAGAGGTATTGAAGCTGCCATTGTGTACACGAGCCTAAAGGACAGTTCTGTAGGGATATCTCCAGCTGACTAAAACACCAGCAATGTGAGTGTTTGAATTCTGTAGCCTACACTGAAATATCAACTTCCTTTAACAAAAGCTGCCCAGGAGTAGTCAGTCCTGCATCAAAGGCTTGGAAACGACATCTCAACCCATAAACATCTCAGCGTTGGTTGAAGATATATAAATATCTGTAAACAGTTCATTGTATGGATCAGACTACAGTACAGTGCATTCGGAAAGTATTCAGACCCCTTGACTTTTTCCACATTTTGTTACTTTATATCCTTATTCTAAAATTTTCTATCATCAATCTACACACAATACCCCATAATGACAAAGCAAAAACAGGTTTTAGGGATTTTTTGCAAATGTATTAAAAATAAAAAAGTACCTTATTTACATCAGTATTCAGACCCTTTGCTATGAGACTCAAAATTGAGCTCAGGTGCATCCTGTTTCCATTGATCATCCTTGAGATGTTTCTACAACTTGATTGGAGGCCACCTGTGGTAAATTCAATTGATTGGACATGATTTGGAGAGACACACACCTATTTATATAAGGTCCCACAGTTGACAGTGCATGTCAGAGCAAAAACCAAGCCATGAGGTTGAAGGAATTGTCCCAAGAGCTACGAGACAGGATTGTGTCGAGGCACAGATCTGGAGAAGGGTACCAAAAAATGTCTGCAGCATTGAAGGTCCCCAAGACCACAGTAGCCTCCATCATTCTTAAATGGAAGAAGTTTGGAACCATCAAGACTATTCTTAGAGCTGGCCGCCCGGCCAAACTGAGCAATTGGGGGCGAAGGGCCTTGGTCAGGGATGTGATGGTCCCGAGTTCCTCTGTGGAGATGGGAGAACCTTCCTTAAGGACAACCGTCTCTGCCTCACACCACCAATCAAGCCTTTATGGTAGAGTGGCCAGATGGAAGCCACTCCTCAGTAAAAGGCATGTGACAGCCTGCTTGGTTTGCCTAAAGGACTCTCAGACCATGAGAAAAAAGATTTGCTGGTCTGATGAAACCATGATTGAACTCTTTGGCCTGAATGCCAAGCGTCACATCTGGAAGAAACCTTGCACCATCCCTTCGGTGAAGCATGGTGGTGGCAGCATCATGCTGTAGGGGGTGTTTTTCAACGTCAGGGACTGGGAGACTAGTCAGGATCGAGGGAAAGATGAACGGAGCAAAGTACAGAGAGATCCTTGATGAAAATCAGCTCAAGAGTGCACAGGGCCTCAGACTGGGGCAAAGGTTCACCTTCCAACAGGACAACGACCCCAAACACACAGCCAAGATAAAGCAGGAGTGGCTTCGGGACAAGTCTCTGAATGTCCTTTAGTGGCCCAGCCAGAGCCTGTACTTCTCTGGAAAGACCTGAAAATAGCTGTGCAGCGACGCTCCCCCTCCAACCGGACAGAGCTTGAGAGGATCTGCAGAGAAGAATGGGAGAAACTTCCCAAATACAGGTGTGCCAAGCTTGTAGCGTCATTCCCAAGAAGAATCGAGGCTGTAATCGCTGCCAAAGGCGCTTCAACAAAGTACTGAGTAAAGGGTCTGAATACTTATGTGAAGATGATATTTCAGTTTTAAGTTTGTAATACTTTTGCAGCAATTTCTAAAAAACTGTTTTTGCTTTGTCATTATGGGGTATTTTGTGTAGATTGATGAGAATTATTATTTTTTAAATCAATTTTAGAGTAAGTCTGTAACGTAACACAAGTTGGAATAGGTCAAGTGTTCTGAATACTTTCTGAATACTCTGTATATCTGATTGTTTGGTTCAGATGAAAATTGGCAGTTATGTCCAAGTGTCACGTTCGTCGTAACGAGGAGACCATGGCGCAGCGTGATGAGAATACATTCCTATTTATTAAACTAAGAATACTTAAACAAACTAATAAAACGACCGTGAAGCTATAAACACTAGTGCTGACACAGGCAACTATACATAGGCAATAAACCACAGATAAACCAAGGAATATGGCTACCTAAATATGGTTCCCAATCAGAGACAATGATAAACAGCTGCCTCTGATTGAGAACCAATCCAGGCAACCATAGACATATAAACACCTACACTAGAAAAACCCCTAGGACATACAAAACCCCCTAGACAATACAAAAAAACTAAACAAACCACCCCTTGTCAAGGTCAGGATGTGACACCAAGAGTAGTTCGATGTTGTCCAAAGTGATACTTGTGTTTCTCAGTGTTTGATAAATATAAAAAGTAATTCTCTCTGGGTGAATTTAATATTTTGTTGCTGTTTGAGCATTTTCTGGTGTCTCTGCAAAAGCACAGCTTAGCACGCCATCATGTTATTTGATATACATTTATTTGTAGAACAAGCTTGTGTTGTCTTGTTTACAGTGCCAAAAAATTAAAAATAAGTGGCAATATATTTTTAGCACTACATTTTTAAATGTTTTTTATGTAGGCGACATTATGATGTTTAGTGTTGATTAAATGGTTGAAAAATTATGGTGTGTGGTGTTTCAATGTTGCTGTCCTGTACTTTTCCTCAACACATCCCCCAACATCCGGGCTGTTAACCCTGCTAACATCTAAAAGGCAGTGTCAGTACAGGTGCATCAAAGCTGGGACAGAGAGACTGAAAAACAGCTTAGCCGGCCTCTGCCCAGTACTCTGCCCTAAACCTCGGTCACTAAACGGAGTGGTTCTGCAGGTGGTGACCACAGACCACTTCTCAGTTCCTATGCTTCCTGGCTGATGTTTTGGTCACTTTTGAATGCTGGCGGTGCTTTCACTCTAGTGGTAGCATGAGACGGAGTCTACAACCCACACAAGTGGCTCGCCCGTTCCCTAGACCTGAATCTAATTGAGCACATCTGGGACATCATGTCTCGCTCCATCCACTAACAGACTGTCCAGGAGTTGGCGGATGCTTTAGTCCAGGTCTGGGAGGAGATCCCTCAGGAGACCATCCGCCACCTCATCAGGAGCATGCCCAGGCGTTGTAGGGAGGTCATACAGGCACGTGGAGGCCACACACACTTCTGAGCCTCATTTTGACTTGTTCTAACGTCATTACATCAAAGCTGGATCAGCCTGTAGTGTGGTTTTCCACTTTAATTTTCAGTGTGACTCCAAATCCAGACCTCTATGGGTTGATAAATTTGATATCCATTGATCATTTTTGTGTGATTTTGTCAGCACATTCAACTATGTAAAGAAAAAAGTATTTAATAAGAATATGTCATTAATTCAGATCAAGGATGTGTTATTTTAGTGTTCCCTTTATTTTTTTGAGCAGTGTATTTATGTCCAGTATATTTTGCCATGAGGTTTTGCACTGTGTATTTAAATACTCTGTTCTTGACATAGCTCATTCTATCATTTCTACAATTGTACACTGCCTTGTAGTTACACTGTTTATACACAACACCTATTAATTTATATACTGGAGTCTTGACATAGCTCACTCTAATATAGCTACTGCTGTACATCATTCTTAGTATATATTGTGTTAATTAATCTGGTGTAGATACAATAGATTGCATTTAGATTACTATTACATTGCTATTTGGGTTAATTGGATTCGTTCAGACATTAAGATGTCCATTGTTATTATTTTGAATATTTGTGTACCCGTTTGACATTTTACTGCGTTGTTAGTAACTAGTAACAAACATTTTTCTTCACCCGCTATAACATCTGCTTAACTACGTATGCGATCAATAAACTTTGATTGGATTTTGATAGCATGTCCCTCCAGGGAACGTGCAGCACTCAACATTCCAACCACTTGCTTTATTCTGCTTTTTATTTTATTTCACCAGGTAGGCCAGTTGAGAAAAAGTTCTCATTTACAACTGCGACCTGGGCCCTCCCACTGAATTTTAACATACTCAGTATCCCACACAGTGGGATGCTCAGACTCCCTCAAGGTAATTCATAGTTTGGTCTAGATCCTAAGTGATATTTTGGCTCCGATTATTATCACAACAATCATTATGTACTCCAGCATCCCATGATGTCATTAATGAGCCATAGGTGATCTCTGTTTCAGGATACCTGATTGGCCATCAGGCATTTGACGATATGACCTTTTCAATCTCAATGTAAACTGTCATACAAGGAGGATGGGAAACAACCTGGAGCCACACCTCTCCATCTGCCTCTTCCCTTGTCAGTCAGCGCCTTAATCCCCCTCTTCTCACAGACAAAGGAAAGGCATCAGGGAGAAGATGGTGACTTGAGATGCACTCGCAATGCCCAGACACCTTGCCTTTTGTCAAGTAGATGGCAAGGCCAGGGTTCAGGGGTTGATACACTATTTGATGGGGCTTCCCCTACTGTTTATGTAATTGGGTAACATGTCCACGTCAACATAAGGGGTTTATGACAAAAGAAAAGCTATTTTGGATATGTTGAATATGACCATTTATTAGAAAATATAGCATCCTGAGAAAAGCTACAAATCAGTCAACCCAGTTTCTATTAAACCAAGAAAAACAAAACCATTCATTTGTTCAGTCACCAACTCACTGCTAAAACCACTGAACAAGTAGAAGTTGATTAAAATAGCAATAAATACAAATTACCAAACATTTGTAAAAAAGTTGCCATTTCAGTGTTACTGGTAAAGCAGGAAAGCCTGGAGTCTGTAAGGGAGGAAGAGGGCTGATGTTCTGTCCAGACGAGCCTGTCCCAAACTCCTCCGAATGCAGAACCGACACAGCTGAGAAAGAGTGCAGGGACCTGGGGAGAAAGAGGTGAGGCAGTAAGGAGGTAGAACAAAGGGGAAGGAGATATGTCAGACATGGAAAATATGTTGCTAGCCTTCCATCAGTAGACATGCACTAACAGCCCACTGGGCACAGATGTAAATTCAACGTCTATTCTATTTTGGTTCAAGTTAACTTCATTGAAATGAAGTGGGAACAACGTTGATTAAAACATGGTGTTCCCAGTGGGACGTTTGGGTAGAGTCATGTATGCGTGGATGTGAGTGTGAATGCATTAATAAAACAAGTATTTTCACCTCTTTTCTGTATTGTAGTTCTGACTGTACTGTCGGAAGCTGCCAGCTCCAGAGGAGTCTTCCCGTCTGAATTCCTACAACTCCCATCAGCCCCGTAGTCCATCAGAAGCTCCACCACCCTGACTTCTCCCCCTAGTACTGCAGCATGTAATGGTGTGTCATGACCACACCCACCCTGGACATCAACACCTGATTGCAGCAGTCTCTCCACACAGTCGGTGGCCTGGGCCAGACAGGCTGTGTACAAAGGGGTTCCCACACCAGGCAGCTCCAGGTCTATGTGGAATCCATGGGACAGCAACACCTCTAGACACTCCTTGTGACCTGGGGAGGGAAACAACTTTTACCGAGTACAATGTTTACCATTATGCTGCATGAAATGGTCATTCTGAGTCACTGCACATAAAATAAATCCACATGCACACTTACCTCTCTTTGCAGCCTGGTGGATGGGTGATGCCAGGTGATGGGCAGCATGGGTGTTGGGGCTGTACTGTAGAATCAGTCTGACACAGGCAACACTCCCACTGCTGCAGGCATTGAAGAGGGGCGTGGCTCCATCAGTCGATACCATCTCCACCTGCAGACACACAGAGCAATCACATGAAGCGGCTTTAGGTTAGACGCTACCTATATTGGTAAAAACAATCATTTATCACCTGTGATTAGTCCTAGTTTGAGCGAGAGAAAAAACATGGTGTCCTTACATTGGCCCCATTCTCAAGTAGGAAAGTGGTGCAGGCGTAATGTCCTCCGAGGCAGGCCTCGTGGAGGGGAGAGACCCTGTCCATTGTCAGCATGTCCACAGGAAACCCCTGAGAGTGGAGAAGATGGAGGACTTCATGTCTATGTGATGTGTGTGTGTTTTGTTTAGTGTCAGTATGTCATTTTTATGGCAGCTTTATTACTGTAAGACATGGTTTTGACTGTCTACCTGTGAGACCAGAGTCCTCAGGATCAGGAGTCTACCCTGGTAGGCGGCATCGTGAAGAGGAGTCCTGTCTGACCACAAGTCTGTGGAAACACATACACAAAATCATTCATACTGTAGCCTGTCCAAACACAGCACATCATTATCAGACAATCAACCTCCTGGACCTCAGAGACACTGAAGCTCAGTTTCTGCCCCCTTACCTGCCCCGGTATCACAGAAAACACTACCTGGGAGAACTAAACAACCACACTGGCTTCCTCCCTCTCTCCCCCCAAACTGGTTGTACTAACTGGCTCATCTCATCAACAGTTGTAAATGAATATGCATCAGACAAAGCTGTTGGAACAGCCAGGAGAGTTCATGTGCAAATGAGAGGCACTGTAAGGGAAATGTAGTCTCACATACTCAAGTACTACCAGTGGAGTAAATACTTAAGTACTCCATTAGTTTTGTTTGTGTGTGTGTGGGGGGGGGTATATTTTGACAACTATTACTCCACTACACTCCCATAGAAAATGTACTATTTACGCCATAAACTTTGACACCAAAGTACTTGTTACATTATGAATGCTTAAGAGGACAGGAAAATTGTCAAAATCACACACTTAAAGAGAATATCCCTGTGCATCACTACTATCTCTGATTTGGCAGACTCCCTAAACACAAATGCTTATTTTGTAAGTTACATCTGTGTTGGAATGTGCCCCTGACTAACTATAAATACAATTGTGCAGTCTGATTTGCCTAATAATTAATTTTAAATTAAATACTTTTGATATTTAATATCAAATATTTAGTCTTGTACTCAAGTAGTATTTTACTGGGTGACTTTCACATTTACTTAAGGCATTTTCTATTAAGGTACTGTATTGTTACTCTGCATATCTACATGCTGATGTATCTGTAACATACAGTGCATTCAGAAAGTATTCAGACCATAACCACATTACAGCCTTATTCTAAAACAGATTAATTAAGTTTTTCCCCATCAAATCGACACACACTACCCCATAATGACAAAACAAAAACAGATCTTTACAAATGTTATATGAAAATAAATATAAGTATTCAGACTCTTTACTCAGTAATTTGTTGAAGCACCTTTGGCAGTGATTAAAGCGTTGAGTTTTCTAGGGTACTTCATGTCTATTGAGTCTTCTTGGCACACCTTTGGAGAGTTTCTCCCATTCTTCTTTGCAGATCCTCTCAAGCCCTGTCAGGTTGAATGGGAAGCGTCGCTGCACAGCTATTTTCAGGTCTCTCCAGAAATGTTTTATCAGATTCAAGTCCGGGATCTGGCCACTCAGAGACGTGTCCTGACGCCCCTCCTGCATTGTCTTGGCTGTGTGCATAGGGTTGCTGTCCTGTTGGAAGGTTAACTTTTGCCCCAGTCTGAGGCTCTGAGCACTCCGGAGGTTTCATCAAGGATCTCACTGTACTTTGCTCCGTTCATCTTTGCCTCGATCCTGACTAGTCTCCCAGTCCCTGCAGTTGAAAAACATCCCAACAGCCTAATGCTGCCATCCCCATGCTTCACCATTAAGGACCAATTGGTGGAGAGCGGCAGAGATGATTGTCCTTCTGGAAGGTTCTCCCATCTCCACAGAGGAACTCTGAGTGACCATCTGGGTTCTTGGTCACCTCCTTAACCAAGTCCCTTCTCCCCAGATTGCTCAGTTTGTCTTGATGGTTCCAAACTTCTTTCATTTAACTATGATGGAGGCCACTGTGTTCGTTGGGATCTTCAATGCTGCCAACATTTTTAGTACCCTTCCCCAGATCTGTGCCTGAACACAATCCTGTCTCGGAGCTCTACAGACAATTCCTTCAACCTCATGGCTTGGTTCTTTCTGACATGCACCGTCAACTGTGGGACCTTATATAGACAGATGTTTGCCTTTCCAAATCATGTCCAATCAATTGAATTTACCACAGGTGGCCTCCAATCAGGTTGTAGAAACATCTCAAGGATGATCAATGGAAAATGGATGAACCTGAGCTAAGTTTCGTGTCTCATAGCAAAGGGTCTTATGTAAATAAGGTATCTGTTTTTTTTGTATTTAGTACATTTGCAAAAATGTGCTTTGTCATTATGGGGTGTTGTGTGTAAGATTGTGCACTGTGTGGTGCACATTAATGGTTTCAGAAGTGTGTGTGTGTGTTTGTGGACGTGATTAACTATAACCCCCCCGCGATGATGTCACTACATGAGAAAAACAACAGTTTAAAAAATTTCTAAAAACCTGTTTTTGCTTTGTCATTACGTGGTATTGTGTGTAGATTGACAAGTAACATTTGTAATTTAATACATTTTCGAATAAGACTAATGTAACAAAATGTGGAAAAATTGAAGGGGTCTGAATACTTTCCAAATGCACTGTATCTTTACTTTTACTCAAGTATGGCAACTGGTTACATTATCCATCACTGGGTATTACTAAACTAGACTTTAGTTCCCTTACTTTCACTAAAAAATGATATGCAGTATATTTATTCAGGGCATACATCAGTCGGCTACCCACTGTGCACAGATATCAGTTCAACGTTTAGTTTTGATTTACATTTCGTTGGATTTGTCAACAAAAATATTTGACCATGTCATTGGATTTAAGTTGTTTACTTTTGTTCTTCAAATCCAATCAGTTTTCCACGTTGATTCAATGTCATCACATTTATTTTTTTGGTTGAAATTACATGGAAACAACATTGAATCAACCAGTAGGTAGACAGTATTCTTCTAAAAACACACACCAATATATCTTGACCTAACTGCTCTCTCTTTCCATTTTCTCTATCTGTCATCGCCTCTACCAACTTTCTGAAATATCTGAACCAACTCTTGTTCTCAACTCTTGGGAAAACATACTGTATAATGTGTTTATTCAGGACACTAACCTTCTCTGTTGAACAACACCAATACCACAGACAAAAGCACAGAACACACTGAAGATCTCTTGGCCTCTCTCAAATTGTAAGTGTAACTTTCTTGCTCTCACAGAACACAAACTTGCTAAACAGTATTTACTTTGACAAAGCAGCAGAAGAAAAAGAGAAAACCATACCAGCCATGAGTGAGTTGCATGCCAGTCCACCATAGATATGGAAGGGTCCCCTCCAAGGCCGACTGCACAGGGCCTTCTCCGTCTGCACACCAGCCATGGTCAAACAACAGCAGCCTCCTCCACAGTGAATAAACCAGCTATGGGTGGGATCCACAAACCTGTCTGCCCACTGCTGGCTTTCCCAGACCTCTTATCAGGCCCCAAGCTACCTCCTCCCCCAACCCTGAGGAAAGGAGTACCACCCCTACAACCCCCCCTTTCCGTGGAATTGGGGAACCGTTGCATGACAATAGAGGTAAGCATAGGACGGATAGACACAGACACACAAATGGAACATCTGTGTCTATTCTGATATCTAGGTGATAAGGTGTGGTATTTCAACATGTGCAAAGGTCAACCTTATGGCGTAAGAAAAACAAAATTGGATAAGGTGCAAATGAATTTAAGAGATCTGTTTAGGGCTTTCTAAAAGCCCATTTTAAGAGGGGTAAAGCTATCTGCATCGTTCCATCATTCAAGTCCAGTTCACTGGTTCCTTCAGCGACATCACTTCAAAACAGCCAGTCAAAACATGGTGCCTGTAGTACATCGACATTGGAATGTGAATAGTTGGGTATTTTGAAAGTAAAAACTTGCTTTTACCAAACTGTGGTTCACTCTTCACAAACAGTCTGAATGAGGGCTACATACATACAATATTGACTTTTCAGACTTGTTCTAAAACTATTGAGCTAGATTAGTATGTTACATGTATAGGGGGGATGGGTGTGTCCAGCACCTCTGGAACCTCCCCTGCATACAGTACACTCTCTCCTACATCTTTGAGACATTTGACCCTCGTCAATACCCTTAACCACTTTAGGCAGAAAATGTTTCTGTAGTGACAACAATGATGCTATTTACCCAGACAACAACCCTAACGATGTGTGAATGGTGCACTACCCTCAGCCTTGAAAAGATAGGAATGCCAATCCTACCTCCTTCCCTTTCATTGCTATGTGTCGTCTGGCAAGATATTTACAGTGAAAACAGTGATGTTTTTATTCCAGGACGTACAACAAGTTTGAATGTTTTTATTCCAGGACGTACAACAAGTTTCAGGCCCTAGCTATTGAAAATACTTGATCAGAAAAATGGGTGATAAAATAGGTCATCCTGAAACAGAAAACTTATTTCCATCATAGGTCAAGGTTCAGGAATCAGTGCATCATCAGGGTACACACAGCCTTAAGCATGAGCTCACAAACATTTGTAAAAAAAAAAACACAAATAAAACAATTTCCATAGCAGAGGAACCACCCAACAAAGACATTGGCAAAGCATGATATAAGTAAAAAAGTTAAACAGCAGAGAACTACAAAAAATGAAATTCAACCATAAAAGGACAAGGGAAATGGGTTAGTGGGTGGGATTGGAATACAAAACTACGCTATTACAGACTCCCCTTAACGTTTATACTGCTGTCTATGGCAACCAGTGGCATTCAATGTGGCATTTTTGTAATAACGGTGTACCCCTCAACCTCCTTCCTTAATCAAATAATTCTCTATGAACGTATATCCTTCTTTATAAAATACAAAAACTATGAGTGGAACATTAACACAGGAGTACTTCAGTTTTGGGGTTTATTCCGGGGTTACAAAGAATAAAACGTATATCTATAACCGTCTTAACCTGAGCAAGAACACTCATCCTATTGTAAACATCAGGGTTCCCCTTAAAACATTCTGCAATGAGTGGTCAGTATCCACAGGTAGTTGGGTCAGAGGTCAAGTTAAGATTTTTTTTAAGCAGTTACATTAAGGTTGAGGATAAGGAGTTGTGTTTGCTTGGAGTTATCATCATAGCTTGGTCTTTTGACCACCTGGCTCCTCCTTTGTCAACATGGCACTTTTAGAGTGAGTTCCTTTCCTATCGCCCAAGCCCTGCGTCCACAGCCCCTGGGGCCCCGTGGCATCCATGGCAACGTCTATGAGGCGGTCTGGGAGGAGCCAGCGGAGAAGGAGCAGGAAGAGGAAGTTGAGGACAGCGAAGAAGGAAAAGATAGAGCCTGCCACAGGGCCACAGTGGGCCCTCAGTCTGAGCAGCCGTCTGTCCAGAGGAAGAACCTTCTCCCCAGCCACACGGTCATACACCTGACAGAACAGAGAGCAGATACATAGTGTTAGTATCAATTAATTAAACCTCATCAATATCTCAGTCTGTGTCAATTAAAGGAAACATACAAAATATATTATCACCATCATGTATGAGCCTACCTTCTCTGTCCTCTCTGCGACATTCCTCCAGGTGTAGAGGGTGCAGACGTGGGCGTGGATGGAAGCTGGGGAGGCGACGCTGCCCGATCGTTGTCTAGCAATGACACTGTCCAGGCCGGCACAAAGAGAACGCACGGTGGGCTCACACAGGGTGATCAGATCCTCAGGTAGAACCTCAGGGATCCCTCCAACACGCGTACTTACCACCTACACACACACACACTTCCATGAACCTCATTAACCACACACACATACTCAATCCACCGATGGTAAGAATAACAAGCAGACACCCACCCAACCAGCCACATGCAGATACCAACCAGGGTTTCCGTTAGGAAAATGTGGTGCCGGACATTTGACAGGCAGAACTTAAATTTACTGGACATTTGAGAAAATTCCCGGACCCATATGCATTGGGTGCATAACCCGATTAGGGTGTCCACTCACGGAGCTTGTGGTAATATGGTAATTCATATTAAAAGTTGAAGGTGCAACGATGTGTGGTCCTTTTTATTGAACTCTGATGTGCACTTTGAAGATGTTAGAATAACTGTCCACATTAACTTTTCCTCAGACAACAAGACCAGTAACTAACAGCGAAATCACTAGCCTGTCAGTCTACTATAGTATAAACGTTTTGTTCTGTAATGCAATTAGCAGGAAAACAGCATTGTCCAAAGTGCACCGCACATGAGTGACAGAGATGAATATATCCATTAGAAATGTAGAAAGAGGGGAGATGTAATATGCAACAACTAACATGGGTTGCTAATAAGGATTGTGCTTTTGGCTAATGGACAATGAAAGAAAGTGGATTTTAAATAATTGCCTCTACGGATATGGTCTGATTTAGGCGAGGCTACTTTGAAGCATGGTTAGACATGCCTCATAATATGTAGTGAAACTTTCCGATTTCAAACAATAAGGTATGTTTTCAAAAAGGATACTGCCTCCAGCTCATTGCAAAGTGGTGTGTGTCACATTGATGTAGCCTGCCTTCCATTGCATATGCATTTGATGATTGAGATATTTTAGCAGTAGCTCTTGCACTGTCTGACAGATTTTCCGCTCAGACTCTGTATCTGTATATTCAGTCGGCAAACAGACCTGTAGTCCACAGCTGGCCCCCTCCACTATAGCCATGCAGAAGGCCTCGGTCAGGGAGGTGTTGAGGAAGATATGTCCCTGGACCAAGACCCCCCGCACATCCTTATGCTCAAGGGCCCCCAGGAGACGCACCCTGGGGAGAGAGAGAAGGAAATCAGACACACACCTACACCCGCAAATATATACCAACCCACACACACATCACTGTTTAATTCTACCTGTCGTGTAGCTGGTATTTCTCTCTCACTTCCTCCAACACGATTCTCTTTGGTCCCTCTCCACCAATCAGGAAATGTAGATCGGGATGTTTGAGGCACAGCTCTGGGATGATCCCACCCAGAAGATCTATTCCTAAAAAAAAGTGTATAAGCAGCAGTTGAGACTTCACATTCCTACAATCATATCTACAGGCCTTACCTTTACGATAGACGAGGCGGCTGACCACTACGATGGTGATCCTGTCGTCACAGCGCTGGGAAGGGTCGGGGGTGAAGTCTGTGGGGTCGACAGCGTTGGGGATGACAGAAACAATCTCAGGGTCAAGTGCTGCCCTAAGCACGGTGTTCT
This sequence comes from Oncorhynchus masou masou, assembly GCF_036934945.1. NCBI lineage: Eukaryota > Metazoa > Chordata > Actinopteri > Salmoniformes > Salmonidae > Oncorhynchus > Oncorhynchus masou. Next base: position 16,252,647 of record NC_088240.1, on the reverse strand, counting down.
CCTTACTTGTGTACGACACGCACACAATGTGATTGGTGTCGCACAAAGACACCGTCAGCAGCTTATTGGTCAGTATCGAGCTAACATCAGCAAAACCAAAGAGGGAGTGGTCAGTAAACACCTGTAAACAGACAACAACTGAGTTATTTATACTAAATGGACACACAAAAACTATTTTAAGAACTTTATATGCTCTCATCTTGCTCTAGGATGCGCCTGCAATGGCATAATCTTCCCTAAAGTGCACCACTTTCGGTCAAAATTGGCTTAGTTTCACCACACACAACTCTGATAGACTGCTACCCACAACTCTGATAGACTGCTACCCACAACTCTGTTAGACTGCTACCCACAACTCTGACAGACTGCTACCCACAACTCTGACAGACTGCTACCCACAACTCTGTTAGACTGCTACCCACAACTCTGCTACCCACAACTCTGTTAGACTGCTACCCACCGTGTTGAGGCCCATGGTCTTGGCGTGGAACAATGCATCGTGGCCCATGGCGGAGAAGGAGCTGTGGGCGTGCACTACGGTGATACGCTCCCTGACAAACACGCAGCGCAGCAGCGGCAGGCTGTGGAAGCAGGTGGTAGCTGTGGACTGGTTGTACATCACCTGCAGGGGCAGGTAGTAGACCTTGAGCCCATTGGTCAGGTACCGGACCCCCTTCCTGCAGCCGTAGGCATGGGTGGCGATCACCACCTTGTGACCCTTCTCTATCAGACACTGAGACAGCTGGTAGATGTGGCTCTCCACCCCTCCCATGTTGGGGTAAAAAAAGTCTGACACCATGCAGATGTTGTACTTCCTGGCAGGGGCCTGGGGAGCCACTGTGAGCCCATCAGGGTGTCTGTTGGCTGGGGGAGCGTGGAAAGCTGCCCCCCTCCTTCGCTGGTGGTGGTGTGCGTCACTCATACAGGCGTCTTACATTTAGAGGAACCATGCACCTGAGTAAACAATGAAATAAACATGTCAATGGATAGCTACAACTACACAATCTGCTCAGATTAACCTATGACTTGATCTAACTACAACATAACCTTTCCATAAGCGTCATTACCAAAGTGTATCTATGAATAAGCAGTTGCAAGTAAGCTAGCAAGTCGAGGAATTACCTTTGTAGTGGCTTGGACAACGATTCCCATAGATAACCGATTAATTTGTAGCTTGGAGGTAGCATGCTAACGTAGCTAGCAAGTTAGAAATGAGGCTAGGTAAGCCAGCTAGTATGTTTGCTGTAATGCTTCCCAGAACATTTAGATGATTGGGACTTGAGAGACTACGACCTTACCTTCAAAACAAAGCGAAATAGTATTTTGTTTGATATAAACCTACATTTTGTCTCAGTCCCATCTTCATTCAAATGTCTGTCAATCAAAACAACGTCGTCGCTTCCTGGTCTGCTTCAGATTGTCTTCTTCTTCTTCATTTTCTTATTCTAGAATCTGGTGTTATTGCTGCCTCCTGCTGTAGTAGCCAGGAATAGCCTCACTGCGTCTGGTGCGTTCAACACCTGGGATGCGGTCCAAACACTTAAAAGACACACCCTCGTCCGCTTACCTTCGCCTTATGCTCTTGGGGGAATCCCCGTCGCCATCTTGGAGGGTGGTTCAAATGATCAGCCAAGCAAGGGACGTTTGCAATGTAAACCCCTCAGCCCTAGTTTTTAGTCGGCTTTGCAAGTGTACAATTATGTTCACTATGGCCTGAAACTCCCCATAATTCAATTCAAGATTGTACATCTTGCAAAGAAAAGTCCGTAAAATTTTAAAACAACATCAATGGAGAAGTCAACATACAAGTAAAAACTAATGCAAATAAGGTAGACATTTTGCTACTACATAAAAAGTAAATATGTTTTTGGTTGGTTATCTTTTGGAAATTGTATAAATAAAACATTTTCCTTCTTCAGAAGTTCCAGCTAGGCAGGCTAATGTTAGTTAGCTAATTCATTTGCTAACTATCATACAGTAGGCATATTTTAATAATGATATTTTTAATATAAGTAGACATGCACTCATAATTGACTGTAGCGCATATAAAGCACCCACAAGCTACCAGTGGCTGAAAACAAAATCATTGCAGGATGGACGAGTGAAGAATTCTACTTTAAATGTTCATTTTCTCGAAATCTAAAGGCACAACCTAGATTCGAGCCAATATCTTAAGTAGTTGAACATGTTATTACTCCTGCCTTGTAAACGAGACAAACTGACACATTTACATTTTCATCAAAAACAACTTTATATCGTAGGAGTGTCTTTGATTGGATGGCCTAGACATGGGCAGTTCGGTGCTAGATAACCATTGGACCCGAAGATCAATCTTGTAGGCGATGTCATGGCGATGTCATACAGATAAACATGTTTTAAGTTCCTCTGCGTACACATCACTGACAAACTGAAATGGTCCACCCACACAAATGGTGTTGTGAAGAAGGCACAACAGTGCCTCTTCAACCTCAGGAGGCTGAAGAAATTTGACTTGTCACCCAAAACCCTGACAAACGTTTACAGATGCAAAATCAAGAGCATCCTGTTGGGCTGTATCACAGCCGGGTACGGCAACTGCACCTACCTCAACCGCAGGGCTCTCCAGAGGGTGGTGCGGTCTACACAACGCATCACAGAGGGCAAACTACCTGCCCTCCATGACACCTACAGCACCCGATGTCACAAGAAGGCTAAAAAGATAATCAAGGACTGTTCATACCGCTACCATCTAGAAGGCGAGGTCAATACAGGTGCATCAAAGCTGGGACGAGAGATTGAAAAACAGCTTCTATCTCAAGGCCATGAGACTGCTAAACAGCAATCACTAACTCAGAGAGGCTGCTGCTGTATTTTATATAATCTATTACACCTTGCCTATGCTGCTCGGCCATCGCTCATCTATATACTTACATGTGCATTTTCTCATTCACCCCTTTAGATTTGTGTGTATTAGGTAGTTGTTGGGGAATTGTTAGATTACTTGTTAGATATTACTGCACTGTCGGAACAAGAAGCACAAGCGTTTCACTACACTTGTATTAACATCTGCTAACCATGTGTATGTGACAAATAACATTTGATTTGTCTGTTTCCAATAATGTTTGTTCCATGTTTTCTGCTGCTGTCATGTAGTGTTGTTGCCATGCTATGTTGTTGTCTTAGGTCTCTCTTTATGTAGTGGTGTGGTGTCTTTCATGTGGTGATGTTTGTTTTGTCATATATTCTTATTTTTAATCCCAGCCCCCATCCCCGTAGGAGGCCTTTTGGTAGGCCGTCATTGTAAATAAGAATTTGTTCTTAACTGACTTGTGTCGTGTAAGTTCTAAAGAATCAACGCTCATGAATATTACCAGTCACAAAATTCAGACATAAGCTGCTCCCCCTCTTCCTCCTCATGAGTCATTGTCAACCCATCTGCTTCACATGTTATCTTAGTGATTTATTGGACAGTGATCAGAAAAGAGGAACTGATGCTGGTAATCTTTGTCACACAATTTTACTGGTAGGGGCATGGAGAGATATTCTCTCATGCGAATACCTGATGCCCCCACCTTAATATTTACTGATTCACTAGACATGGGAAGTTTTTCCATATTCTTACAGCTAATTACAGACATTGCAGCCCCAGTTTCAAAAATAAAAATGATTGACTCCACTGTAGGTTCCTTTTTTACTGGAGTTTACTGTTTTTAAGAAAAATTGACTCTGGTCCCTCAGCTACTTCCTCTTTCCAATTGTGTCAACTTCCCCGTTGTCTGCCCCTGTCTCTACCTCACATCCGTCTTGATAGTCTCGATTGTACAGTGTCGTCTGTGGAGGTGGACTTGTCATCCAGGGTGTTCCTTCTCCTCCTACTCCCAAGGCCCCCCTTGGGGTTCCTCTAATCCTCTGTCCTCCCCTGCCTCTCCATGGTTAACCCATGCCTTGTTGAGCAGTGCCCTGATCACAGTTGTTTGCATAATGTCCCAGTTTTCCGCATGTGAAGCAGATTCTGTCATTCTTGGCACCCCCTCTTCCTCTAGGGGCACCTCTGCTGACCACCACGTCCCTTCTCAGCCTGCCCTTGATAGAATGTCAGCTGGGCAGCCTGTAACTTCTGGCCTTTCACCTCCCTCTCCTTCTTTTTCTCCTCCTGCCTCTCACCCACCTGGCGTTCTGCATGCTTGCAGTGCTGGACCACTGCCCGATTGGCTCCGTCTCCCAACTGATACAGGTGGTTCTGACCATTTTCTAGATCTCCTCCTTCAGTCCTCGGACTAAGAAGTCTTTCATCAAATGTCTGTATGCATCTGTGCCAGAGACCATGGTCAGTCTGAAGCACATCTCCAGGCATTTTCGATAGTCCCCCAGGCAGTGATATTTCTTCTGAGTGCAATTGTTTTTTGCTGGCCAGTCAGTCCTGGCAGGATACAACAATTTCAGCCTATCCCTAAGGCTTGTCCACTGGGTCTGGTAGGCTCCTCCTGCGTCCCATTGGACGTTGAGGTCAAAGTCTCCCTCCACGTCTCCCCATCACAGGCCCATCTTCTTTCTGAAAATGTGAGCCACTTCAGCAGCAGATGGCTTGCACTGCCTACATATTCGTCCATTGGACTGCCAGATGGTGAAGCGTGATTCATCACTCCAGAGAAAGCGTTTCCACTGCTCCAGAGTCTAATGACAGCGAGCTTTACACCACTCCAGTCAGCGCTTGGCATTGCGCTACATGCTTCAGCACTCTGTGGTCCCATTCTGTGAGCTTTGCAGCTGAGCCGTTGTTGCTCCTAAAGTTGACCGGGGCAGCTCTAGCAAGGCAGAAATTTGACAAATTGACTTCTTGGAAAGGTGGCATCCTATGACAGTGCCACATTGAAAGTCACTGAGCTCTTCTGTAATGCCATTTCACTGCCAGTGTTTGTCTATGGAGATTGCATGGTTGTGTGCTCTATTTTATATGCTGGTCAGCAATGGGTTTAGCTGAAATAGCCCAAACTACTCATTTGAAGGGGTGTCCACATATTTTTAGTGTATGTTAGAAATTCCAATTTGTTGTGGATCACATGAGCAAGGTGGCTAATGCTAATGTTAGCTAGCCTTAGGGGTTAGGGTTAAGGTTAGGAGTTAGGCTAAAGTGTTAGGGAAGGCTTAGTTAAAAGGATTAAGGTTAGGGGAAGGGTTAGCTAACATGCTAAGTAAGTGCAAAGTAGCCAAAAGGTAGTTGCTAGATGTTTGCGCTGTATACCCATCCATCCACCCTCATTCCATTTTTGTCTTATGTAACTAAATAATTATCAGAATAATTTCAGTGTCCCGGATTTACCTTTACGATGTTACGTCTAGTCTATGAGAAGCTGTCCAGGCTGTAAATTTGGGTACCAGGCATGTCCATAGTCTTTCCCAAGGGAGAGGGATAACTGGGCCCACAATCTGTCTTCTCCAGCAGGTGGCATCTTTTAGTTTTTTTCACTCACCAAGAGAGGAGTTTTTGTATGGAGGTCAATGAGAGAGGGTCAAATTGAATGGCTTATTTTCTAGGAGTGGCTTATTTGATCGAACAGAACTTCCGTAATGCTTAGGTTCTTACGAGGGTACTGATATATATAGGACAGGTGACATCCCGGTATATCTCAGTTGTGCCTGTTGTTCCACCCACCAACAAATTTCTGGCTATGCAACTGATCTGGTCAATATAATGGATAATCTGTGGCTTTACCAACCTGAACCATTTAGCCTCCTTATACACATGGCTTGGGCTAAATCAGGATAAATGACATTAAATGACAATGAGGAAAGGGTTATCATAAGTCCATATAAATAGGATTCACTGAAATACTCAGCCCTGGAAGATGAACGAGACAATGGTATGTGTGATGTGTAGGCGACAGTGCACTATCCAGTGCAAAAACAGGATGAAGAGGACCGTCATGGATATGTTTCATATCTTACACATATCTTACACAAAAGTATGTGTCTTGTGTCTTGTTAAGCTTCACTGCTCATCTTTGCTCCCTCTCATCTGCTCTTCCTGTTTCCACTTCAGCTCCTCCCCTATTCAGACGCTCAAGTATAGCTAAATTTGCAGCAACTGGGTGGAATATGCAGAAAAATGCACCAAATTCTTTGTTAATCTTCAACATATAAATGCTACCAAAAATAATTTACTGCAACTTGTCACCCATGATTCAGCAAACAATATTTTGAAAGAGGAAGTAAAGTACTTTAACCTAATATGTTTTAATTTAAATTTCCACTAACCAAAGTTAATTGTAAGGATTTTTTTTCCTATTAATAAAGTAAAACTAACAGCTGTACTCACTCATGTGAAGGCCAAATTACGGAGGAGGAACTTCTTGATGCAATTAAAGCCTTTAAGTCCATGAAAATCCCTGGGCTGGATGAGCATACCAGTTGAGGTATATCAAACCTTTTTCCTGATGTACTCAGAGGACCGTTATCAGCATGTTTGGTAGTACTTCACTTGACACCTAGCATTATAACACATTATGACACGGTCATAACCATGTCATAATGTGTCATAACAGCTGACATAACTTGTCATAACCTGTCATAATATGGTCAGTACACTGTCAAACACATTTACACCTGTTGTGACATATATTGAGTTTTTTATGGCTGGTTATGACACCTACATAAGTGTCAAAACCCACATTTATTCAAATGTATTTTTTCTTTCGTTTGTTTCTTATATCCTTTGTTGTAATTCATTATTTGCAGTCAAGTTTTTTTCCATCATATTTTAAATAACTTGTTGAAAATATAGTTTATGACCCTGTCAAGAAGCATTATGACCATCCTTTGTCACTTTACTTGGACTAAGAAAATACACTTTGACACTCTTGTAGTGACACAACTTGTAGACTTGTTTACATGCTGCTGTGCGTTTTGTTGCTAACCTTACTTTGCTACCTGCCAACTTGACGGTTTTTACTTTTTAATTACTGTTTATATATTTAGTGTTTCCCTCACTCGACTTTTTTTCATTCAACTTGTTCACTCCGGACGCTTTATCTGGACGTGGTTTGTCAGGACCTCCACCAGCCGAAGCTAATTAGTAACATTAACATGATGCCTTCTAATTACAGTCACTGTACTCATAATATACAGGAGAACGATCGCCTTACGTCGAGGATAGCTGTGCTCCAAGCCCAGCTTCAGACGCAATCATTAGACAACTTTCTCATGGCTTCTGGAAGGAAAACGCTATAGGAATGCTCAACCGGTGTCGCTCATTCAGCCAAGTCGGAGTCAGAGTCCAAGCCTTCTCTGGTCTCTACTCCTCCCATTACGGGGTCTGAGACGCCGAAGCCTCCCACCATTAGCTCTGACAAATTGAAAACCCTAGTCATTGGCGAATCCATTACCCGCAGTATTAGACTTAAAACGAATCATCCAGCGATCATACACTGTTTACCGTGGGGGCAGGGCTACCAACATTAAGGCTAATCTGAAGATGATGCTGGCTTAAGCTAAAACTGGCGAGTGTGGAGAGTATAGGGATATTGTTATCCACGTCGGCACCAACGATGTTAGGATGAAACAGTCAGAGGTCACCAAGCGCAACATAGCTTCAGCGTGTAAATCAGCTAGAAAGATGTCAGCATCGAGTAATTGTCTCTGGCCCCCTCCCAGTTATGGAGATTGATGAGCTCTACAGCAGAGTCTCACAACTCAATCGCTGGTTGAAAAATGTTTTCTGCCCCTCCCAAAAGATTGAATTTGTAGATAATTGGCCCTCTTTCTGGGACTCGCCCACAAACACGACCAAGCCTGGCCTGTTGAGGAGTGATGGACTCCATCCTAGCTGGAGGGGTGCTCTCATCTTATCTACAAACATAGACAGGGCTCTAACTCCCCTAGTTCCACAATGAGATAGGGTGCAGGCCAGGCAGCGGGCTGTTAGCCAGCCTGCCAGCTTAGTGGAGTCTGCCACTAGCACGGTCAGTGTAATCAGCTCAGCTATCCCCATTGAGACTGTGTCTGTGCCTTGACCTGGGTTGGGCAAAACTAAATATGGCGATGTTCACCTTAGCAATCTCACTGGAATAAAGACCTCCTCCATTCCTGCCATTATTGAAAGAGATTGTGATACCTCACATCTCAAAATAGAGCTACTTAATATTAGATCCCTCACTTCCAAGGAAGTTTTAGTCAATTAACTAATCACTGATCATAATCTTGATGTGGTTGGCCTGACTGAAGCATGGCTTAAGCCTGATGAATTTACTGTGTTAAATGAGGCCTCACCTCCTGGTAACACTAGTGATCATATCCTTCGAGCATCCCGCAAATACGGAGGTGTGATAGCAAATTTCAATTTACAAAAAAAAAACCCAGACGTTTTCGTCTTTTGAGCTTCTAGTCATGAAATCTATGCAGCCTACTCAATCACTTTTTATAGCTACTGTTTACAGGCCTCCTGGGCCATATACAGCGTTCCTCACCGAGTTCCCTGAATTCCTATCGGACGCTGTAGTCATGGCAGATAATATTCTAATTTTTGGTGACTTTAATATTCACATGGAAAAGTCCACAGACCCACTCCAAATGGCTTTCAGAGCCATCATCAACTCAGTGGGTTTTGTCCAACATGTCTTTGGACCTACTCACTGCCACAGTCATACTCTGGACCTAGTTTTGTCCCGTGGAATAAATTATGTGGATCTTAATGTTTTTCCTCATAATCCTGAACTATCAGACCACTATTTTATTTTGTTTGCAATTGCAACAAATAATCTGCTCAGATCCCAACCAAGGATCATCAAAAGTTGTGCTATAAATTCTTGGACAACCCAAAGATTCCTAGATGCCCTTCCAGACACCCTCCGCTTACCCAAGGACATCAGAGTACAAAAATCAGTTAACCACCTAACTGATCAACTCAATTTAACCTTGCACAATACCCTAGATGCAGTCGCACCCCTAAAAACAACAAAACATTTGTCATAAGAAACTAGCTCCCTGGTATACAGAAAATACCCGAGCTCTGAAGCAAGCTTCCAGAAGATTGGAACGGAAATGGCACCACACCAACTGGAAGTCTTCCGACTAGCTTGGAAAGACAGAACCGTGCAGCATCGAAGAGCCCTCACTGCTGCTCGATCATCCTATTTTTCCAACTTAATTGAGGAAAATAAGAACAATCCAAGATATATTTTTGATACTGTTGCAAAGCTAACTAAAAAGCAGCAGCTTTCACTTCAGCAGTGATAAATTCATGAACTTCTTTGAGGAAAATATCATGATCATTAGAAAGCAAATTACAGTATTCCTTCAAAGCTCAGTTGTCCTGAATCTGCACAACTCTGTACAGGACCTAGGATCAAGGGAGACAATCAAGTGTTTTAGTTCTATATCTCTTGACACATTGATGAAAATAATTATGGCCTCTAAACCTTCAAGCTGCATACTGGACCCTATTCAAACTAAACTACTGAAAGAGCTGCTTCCTGTGCTTGGCCCTCCTATGTTGAACATAATAATCGGCTCTCTATCCACAGGATGTGTACCAAACTCACTAAAAGGGACAGTAATAGAGCCTCTCTTGAAAAAGCCAAACCTTGACCTAGAAAATGAATAAAAATATTGGGCTATATCAAATCTCCCATTCCTCTCAAAAATAATTGAAAAAGCTGTTGCCTCCCTGAAGACAAACAACGTATACGAAACGCTTCAGTCTGGTTTTAGATCCCATCATAGCACTGAGACTGCATTTTTAAAGGTGGTAAATTACATTTTAATGGCGTCAGACCATAGCTCTGCATCTGTCCTCGTGCTCCTAGACCTTAGTGCTGCTTTTGATACCATTGATCACCACATTCTTTTGGAGAGATATTGGAAACCCAAATTGGTCTACACGGACAAGTTCTGGCCTGGTTTAGATCTTATTTGTCGGAAAGATATCAGTTTGTCTCTGTGGATGGATTTGTACTCTGACAAATCAACTGTAAATTTAGGTGTTCCTCAAGGTTCCGTTTTAGGACCACTATTGTTTTCACTATATATATTTTGACGAACATATCAAGACTGTTTCAAGGATAGCTTGCTTTTTTTCTCTCACTCACTCACTCACTCACTCACTCACTCACTCACTCACTCACACACTCACTCACTCACTCAGTCACTCACTCACTCACTCACTCACTCACTCACTCAAAGAACCTGAGCCCTAGGACCATGCCTCAGGACTACCTGGCCTGATGACTCCTTGCTGTCCCCAGTTCACCTGGCCGTGCTGCTGCTCCAGTTTCAACTATTCTGCCTGCGGCTATGGAACCCTGACCTGTTCACCGGACGTGCAACCTGTCCCATACCTGCTGTTTTCTCGTGCTCCTAGACCTTAGTGCTGCTTTTGATACCATTGATCACCACATTCTTTTGGAGAGATTGGAAACCCAAATTGGTCTACACGGACAAGTTCTGGCCTGGTTTAGATCTTATTTGTCGGAAAGATATCAGTTTGTCTCTGTGGATGGATTTGTCCTCTGACAAATCAACTGTAAATTTAGGTGTTCCTCAAGGTTCTGTTTTAGGACCACTATTGTTTTCACTATATATCTTTTGACGAACATATCAAGACTGTTTCAAGGATAGCTTGCTTTTTTCTCTCACTCACTCACTCACTCACTCACTCACTCACTCACTCACTCACTCACTCAGTCACTCACTCACTCACTCAGTCACTCACTCACTCACTCACTCACTCACTCACTCACTCACTCACTCACTCACTCACTCAAAGAACCTGAGCCCTAGGACCATGCCTCAGGACTACCTGGCCTGATGACTCCTTGCTGTCCCCAGTTCACCTGGCCGTGCTGCTGCTCCAGTTTCAACTATTCTGCCTGCGGCTATGGAACCCTGACCTGTTCACCGGACGTGCAACCTGTCCCATACCTGCTGTTTTCAACTCTCTAGAGACAGCAGGAGCGGTAGAGATACTCTGAATCATCGGCTATGAAAAGCCAACTGACATTTACTCCTGAGGTGCTGACCTGTTGCACCCTCGACAACCACTGTGATTATTATTATTTGACCCTGCTGGTCAACTATGAACATTTGAACACCTTCGCCATGTTCTGTTATAATCTCCATCCGGGACAGCCAGAAGAGGACTGGCCACCCCTCATAGCCTGGTTCCTCTCTAAGTTTCTTCCTAGGTTTTTGGCCTTTCTAGGGAGTTTTTCCTAGCCACCGTGCTTCTACACCTGCATTGCTTGCTGTTTGGGGTTTTAGGCTGGGTTTCTTTACAGCACTTTGTGACATCAGCTGATTTTAAGAAGGGCCTTATAAATAAATTTGATTGACTGTCATGAAACATTATGAAAATCCTATTCATATAATCCAGATAGGCCTATCACATACATGCCCTAATGTCAGTCATCAGTCAAAAAGAGGGTGTCTTGTCCTGCTCCTGAAATCTGCTCCTGCATTCATTCCGGTCATCAGCAACAGAGCTGTCAAGTCTAATCAAGGTGGGTGTAATCAGGCGCAGAGAGCAGATAGCGATATAAAGTTTTATTCTCCGGTGAACAAAATAAACAACGGTCAACCCAAAATACACACAGGGTGAAATTATCCAACACAGGACTAAAGACTAACCGGAGAATAAGAAACACAAAACACCGACAGACAAAATTAATGACAAAATAAACAATCCCGCACAAAACAAGGGCGGGACAATCTACATTAAATACAGACACTGATTAACTAAACAACACACTGGTGAAACCAATTAGACAAAACCAACAGATACACGAAAAAGGGATCGGTAGTGGCTAATAGGACGGTGACGACGACCGCCGAGCACCGCCTGAACGGGCAGGAGAGCCAACTTCGGCGGAAGTCGTGACAAGAGCATTGGAGTAGGTGCATATCTGACATCAATGTGTGCACAATTACAATGATTATTTAATATGGTCAATTTCAGAAAATGCTATATAACATAAAAATACTGTTGACAAGTAATCTATGGTGTAATGGAATGTTAGTGGACAGGGCATGTCAGAGCAAAAACAGAGCCATGAGGTCAAAGGAATTGTCTGTAGAGCTTTGAGACAGGATTGTGTCAAGAAACATATCAGGGGAAGGGTACCAAAACATTTCTGCAGCATTGAAGGACCCCAAGAACACAGTGGCCTCCATCATTCTAAAATTGAAGAAGTTTGGAAGCAGTGTTTTACTTTTAACATATTTGCAAAAACATTTTTGCTTTGTCATTATGAGGTATTGTGTGCAGATTGATGAGGGGGAAAAAATGATGTTATCAAGTTTAATAAGACTAACATAGCAAAATGTGGAAAAAGTCAAGAGGTCTGAATACTTCCCGAATGCACTGTATGGGGGGGGGGGGGGGGGGGGAATACAACCATCCTAGCCCTGAAGACTTTGCTGCAAAGATACAGAATCATTAGATCACTTGTTTTGGGACTGTCCATATGTAGCTTGTTTTTGGTCGAGGGTTAAGGAATGGCTGAAGAATTGCAACATTTACCTGGAGCTAACTCTGCAAAGAGCACTGCTGGGTGGTTTGAAAAGTTATAGTCAATTGATAAATAATATAATAATACTCTCCGCAAAAAAAAATCTTTATTTTACAATCTGTAGAAACTATCAGAATAAAAACATTATTAACTTTTGTGAAACATCACAGCACAGTTGAATGATACATATAAAATCAAAACTGGATGGTGTTTAGGGATAGATGGGAGGGGTTGGGTGGAGCTGAAGGTTTGGACTAAAAACAACAAAAAGGCATGATGACTAATGTACAGTATACTCTGTCCGTAAAATGTGTATTGTATGTATAAGCTGGAAGTAGAAGCCTTTTTGTATTTTGCCCATCAGGTCACTCTAATTAGGGGGGGGTGGTTGGAAATAATGCAGATAATTACATTTATAAAAAACACACTATTAAAGCTGATCAACCCCCTGCAGTAACAATCATAACCACAAGAACATTTCATCTTAGATTACACAAACTGTAGGAATAAAAATCAGGTATATACAATATACCTTACAGTGAAATGCTTACCTACAAGGCCTTAACCAACAATGCAGTGTTAAGAAAATACATTACAAAAGTAAGAGATAAGAGCAGCAGTAAATAACAATAGCGAGGCTATATACAGTGGGTACAAGCGCCTGTAGGTACCACGTTCATCTGTACAAACAATAGTACGCAAGTGTAAACACCATGGGACCATGCAGCCGTCATACCGCTCAGGAAAGAGACGCGTTCTGTCTCCTAGAAATGAACGTACTTTGGTGTGAAGCGTGCAAATCAATCCCAGAACAACAGCAAAAGACCTTGTGAATATGATGGACGAAACAGTTACAAAAGTATCTATGTCCACAGTAAAACTAGTCCTATATCGACATAACCTGAAAGGACGCTCATCAAGGAAGAAGCCACTGCTCCAAAACCGCCATAAAGCCAGACTACGGTTTGCAACTACACATGGGGACAAAGATCGTACTTTTTTGGAGAAATGTCCTCTGGTCTGATGAAACAAAAAACTGTTTGGCCATAATGACCATCGTTATGTTTGGAGGAAAAAGGGGGAGGCTTGCAAGCAGAAGAACACCATCTCAACCATGAAGCTCGTGGGTGATAGCATCATGTTGTGGGGGTGATAGCATCATGTTGTGGGGGTGCTTCGCTGCAGGAGGGACTGGTGCACTTCAGAAAATAGATTGCATCATGTGGAAGGAAGATTATGTGGATATGTATTGAAGCAACATCTCAAGACATCAGTCAGGAAGTTAAAGCTTGGTCACAAATGGGTTTTCCAAATGGACAATGACACCAAGCATACTTCCAAGGTTGTGGCAAAATGGCTTAAGGACAACAAAGTCAAGGTATTGGAGTGGCCATCACAAAGCCCTGACCTCATTCCTATAGAACATTTTTGGGCAGAAATGAAAAAGCGCGTGCGAGTAAGGAGGCCTTCAATCCTGACTCAGTTACACCAGCTCTGTCAGGAGGAGTGGGCCAAAATTTACCCAACTTATTGTGGGAAGTTTGTGGAAGGCTACCCGAAAACGTTTGACCCAAGTTAAACAATTTAAAGGCAATGCTACCAAACACTAATTGAGTGTTTGTAAACTTCTGACCAACTGGGAATGTGTTGAAAGAAATGAAATCTGAAATAAATCATTCTCTCTAATATTATTCTGACATTTCACATTCTTAAAATAAAGTGCTGATCCTAACTGACCAGAAGAAGCCATTTGGAAATTGCTCCCAAGGATGAACCAAACATGTGGAGGTCTACAAAAAATATCTGAGGTCTTGGCTGATTTCTTTTGATTTTCCCATGATGTCAAGAAAAGAGGCACTGAGTTTGAAGGTAGGTCTTGAAATGCATCCACAGGTACACCTCCAATAGACTAAAAGATTGTCAACTAGCCTATCAGAAGCTTCTAAAGCCATAATTCTATGGAATTTTCCAAGCTGTTTAAAGGCGCAGTCAACTTAGTGTATGTTAACTTCTGACCCACTGGAAATGTGATACAGTGAATTATAAGTGAAATAATCTGTCTGTAAACAATTGTTGGAAAAATTACTTGTGCCATGCACAAAGTAGATGTCCTAACCGACTTGCCAAAAATATAGTTTGTGAACAAGAAATTTGAGTGGTTGAAAAACGGGTTTTAATGTCTCCAAACTTCCAACTTCAACTGTATATTGTATATACACTGATTGTACAAAACATTTAAGGACAGCTGCTCTTTCCATGACATAGACTGACCAGATGAAAGCTATAATCCCTTATTGATGTCACTTGTTAACATCACTTCAATCAGTGTAGATGAACAGGAGGAGACAGGTTAAAGAAAGATTTTTAAGTCTTGTGATAATTGAGACATGGATTGTATATGTGTTCCATTCAGAGGGTGAATGGGCAAGACAAAAGATTGAAGTGCTTTTGAAAGAGGTATGTTAGTAGGTGCCAGGCGTACCGGTTTGTGTAGAGAAGTGCAACGCTACAGGGTTTTTCATGCTCAACAGTTTCCTGTGCGTATCAAGAATGGTTTACCAGCCAACTTGACACAACTGTGGGAAGCAGTGATTACCCTTGATTACTAAATGTTAAGCCAAAGTTGTCCTCTGAGGATTTCACAAACAGGCTTGTCGAGACAGAGGGAGTTTCATGTTCTAACAACAGTTATCTCAGCGAAACTGGACACGTCACTGCTACAACAGACTATGATCAAACTAGGCAAACCAGGAAGTAGCTAACACTCTCATATCCACTCTTCACCACAGGAACGACTCATAATAATGCCTGGAACAGAGCAAATGGAATGGCATCATGGGTGGGATGTATTTGATACTATTCCGCTCCAGCCATTACCACTAGCCTGCTCTCCCCAATTAAGGTGCCACCAGCCTCCTGTGCTCTTGACCTTTCAGATTTTATTCTTTGATATTATCTTGAACAAAGATCATTGTATCTCGAGAGAACATTATCTTGATCATGAAACTTCCAGGACACGTACAAAGACATCTGTCAAGGATGTATATATTTGAACTTATTATTAGTTGAATATTGACATTCAAAGTACATAGTAGGTGGATAGTAGGTAATACCATCTGTTAGTCGTATTAGAAGAGAAACCAGTGAAGGTGGAGGTTGACATACTCCTGTGGTTGCTGTAACACGCATATAAACTATTATGAGAATGGATGTGCCCTGTGTAAACTATATAGCCTCATCGTTTAATATCTACTATAAAACTATAGATAAAACTATCTAAAACTTCTGATTAAGGTTATAGTAAGATAACTCCTTATTTTGCAGATGTTGAGGACTATTATAACTTTACGGGGCGGCAGGGTAGGCTAGTGGTTAGCGCATTAGACTAGTAACCAAAAGGTTGCAAGTTCAAATCCCTGAGCTGACAAGGTACAAATCTTTTGTTCTGCCCCTGAACAGGCAGTTAACCCACTGTTCCTAGGCCATCATTGAAAATAAGAATTTGTTCTTAACTGACTTGCCTAGTAAAATAAAGGTCAAATTAAAAACTTGAAATGTTTTTCTTTTACATGAACAAGACTACAATATACCCGTCCTCTCTAGTTGAAATCAGGCCAAGGCTGATTTATGATGATGAGTAAGCTGAGATATCGCATTCAATTGTTGAATTACTTGACTTACCTTACCTGTAGGCATGCCATAGTTAAGTCAACAATTTAATGAGGTTTTAATTGGTCTCGGAAATATAGTGTTGAAACTGAATTGACTCTTGCAAAGAGCAAATCCTTAAAGTCAATGTGGCAGAGAACATCTCAAACAGAGGGACGATTAGAATATAGGATTTAATATTGTGTTTATTTTGACATTTAATCAAATCAAGCTTTTTTATACAGAACATTTCAGACATGGACTGCAATGCAATGTGCATTACAGAACTCACAGGCAGCCAGTACAGAGACCTTAAAACCTATGAAATGTGTGCTCTCCGTCTGATCGTGGTCAGTACCCGTGCTGCAGCATTCTGTATGTTCTGCAGTAGACCAATGGCTTTCTTGGGTAGACCAGACAGGAGAGCAATACAGTAGTCAAACCTGAATGTAATAAAAGCATGGATGAGTCTCTCTGTATCAGCCTGAGAAAGAAACATCCACACCTCAAAATGTTCCTGGTAAAAATAAACTTTGGTCGCATTCCTATTGTGTGATTCAAAATTGACTTCAGAATGTAAAAATAACACTTAGGTTTTTTTACCTGGTGTTTTATCTTTAGATTGCCTGTGAATTAAAATATGCTGCTAGATTCTCTCGCTGTGCTTTGGCTCCAACAATAAGTACCTAGGTTTTTGTCTTGATTTAGCTGGAGGAAGTTATTTAACTCACTAAAACAGTCTAATAATGTATCCGTGGAGCTAGAATCCTCTGGTGACACAGAAATGTGAGGCTGTGTATCATCTGCGTAGCATTGACAATCAATGCTGTGCTTTAATATAGGGTTTATTATGGCATTTAAAATAGCGTTTATTATGGCATTTAATATAGCGTTTATTATGGCATCTAATATAGGGTTTATTATGGCATTTAATATATGGTTTATCTCATTTCATATTCACAGTACATAGTTTATTTGAAAAAGAAACACCAAGAGGGAAGAGGACAGAGAATTTCAGCTACTTTCCAACAGTACAAACACATAAAAACAACTGAACAATACTTTCACACACAGAAAAACAGCCAGTATTGTCACTTACAGCATAAAATATAAGTGGTATAAAAGTCTTCAAACAGATTGTTCTCCTTTTGGCAATCTGTCTTCATCATTATCAAGCATTTGATCTAAACCAGTCCGTTGTCTTGCCAATCTCTTACTGCTTAATGGTGACTAACTTCACTGTACCTTAAACACCCAGGCAACCAAGTATCAACATGTGGACTCCAACAATTAACAGTTTCAAATCACTACTTTGATATTTGTACTCAAATAAGCAGGTCATGTGGGTGGAAAGGGGAGAGGTGGGCGGATAATGTATTTGTATAATGTCTGTAGTTTTTCTCTCTCACAAAATAAATATGAACACAGATGTGAAACTTGTATTAGTCCCTTGGGACAAGACCTATAAAAAGTCATTTTATTTCCCTGATTTCCAATCATCTCTTCCTGTGTTGTAAGCTTAACCAATATGGTTAATAATACAACAAAACGGACCCTGGACCCAAGTGTTACTCATCTTTTGTCATTCCATGACATGCTTGTTTCACAGCAAGCTACGTCATAATAATAAGCAGCAATGAAAACATTGATCATGTCAAATTCTTCACATTATTCAGATAATTAAATTCATATTTAAATGGTGAAATGACTGCTGTACATGAAAGCGAATTATCAACATGAATTATCAACATGATTCAAATGGGTAACACCAGGAACATGCGGTAGATGTATGTAACAAGAGTTTCCATGATGGCTGTTATCTATAGTAGTCCTGTATCATCTGCTTCTCTTCTTAGAAATGTGAATGCACCTGTAGTTAGTCAACTCTATAATATACAGGCTGTCTTAGGTCTACTTTATTTCTTGTGATTTCTCTGGACTTCATTTACTGAGTTCGGCTCATGTTCAGTCCATTGACCAGTCATTTCTCCCATCCTGCTGTTCTCCACTTCTTTCACTTCCTGCCTCGTTGCATAATGGCCACAGAATATGGTTCAGACATGACATTACAATACATTGCTCAATGCTGCTCCACATTGCTACTTTGAACACAGGCATTATTTTAAGTTTGTCTTGTTGCAAGTCACCATCCCTCCATTTTGTCGTCCGTCATTTGAGGAGAGATTGTTGTATCAGAGGGAGAAGATGCTCCACACACTCAGTGTTCATACATGTTCAACTGCTGGGTCACACTTCTTTCCCCTGTGTCTCTCTGCTTCTTCCAGGGAAAACAAAACATGAATCAATCACACACAAGGACTGAAACTGCTCTATTCAATCACTATTTAGGTGCATCAATATCAGATTGAAGGCGCAAGTTCGGTATGAGGTTTGTTAGTCTTATTAGTCTTTTTATTTGTAATTCTAACACCTTTGCAGTTTGCGCTCTGATTTGGGCCCAGATGCTGTCATTTTTTCTAGATCCAAGCAGCATTAACACTCGGACTGATATCACAGTGGTATAATAAGGACAAGGGCTCACCGTTAACGTTTCACGCCGGTGACATCTAGTCAGTAAGAAGATCACCAGCAGGACTCCCGCGACAAGCGTCACAACCACGCTGACAGACACACCTGCTGCTACTGCTACTTTATCAGGACTCTCCAATAGACTCTCTCTAATGTATACTGGAAAGCAGAGAGGAAACAGAAAACATAGAAATAGGTCATACAAACTATGAAATGCTCTAAAAACGTGTTTTAGATGAGAGACGGAGAAGCCAAAAAGCTGAGGAATTTGAAAAGGCAGACCTCTTAGTGTAACTTGACTAAGTGGTGAGAAGACTTTCCAAATTAAACTCTAACTTCCTCCCTATTGGTCACAGCAGTGTAACTTTCTTTGTCTACTACTCTTCAACACATCACTGTGTATTCCAGCTTCTTCATTTTTACCCAAACATTTGTGTTCAGTCAGAGGAAACACTACATCATTGGTAATGCTAATAGTTTAGTCCCAAAGATAACGCTGTTGTTTCTCTGTAGTTTCACTCTAGCTTAGAGTTTTTTTTCCTTTTCTGTGTTTATGCCTGTGCTTGCCCCTAGATTCCCCCACCCTCATGCACTTTCACACACATACGCATGCACCCACTCCTAGCTTTTCATTCTCATGCATTCCTACGCAGATGTTTTGGGATTTTTGGGTACAAGCTGAGACTCTTTTCTTCAATGAAATCACTATGGGGCTGAAACTCCTGACCCTGACTACAGTACCGTGATTTACTGCTGCTGTGTTATGGCTACTGGTGTCACTAGTCTCGTGTACTCACCAGGCTTTTCCTTGCAGGTGGAGTTGAGTTTAGAAGCCTGGTCTGTGTTCTCCACCATACACTGCAGTTTTTCACCCTGACTCCGATCCATGGTCAGGATGCTGCTCAGACTGTATAGTCCTGTAGAGTTATCCAGGTGGGTCTCATCCCTCCTGGAGGTGTTCACCAGAGGATGTCCACCCATCTTCCAGTGAATCTGGCCCTTTGGGTATCCCCCGTTGGCTTTACACTGGTACACCCCGAACCTCTCTCCCCATCCAGAACCATTCGAAGCCTGGTCTAGTATCTGGTACATACAGACACTGTAGCTGGCTGGAGAGCAGAGAGGAGATTAATCAACTGCAGCATGCCTGAAATGGAGTCATTTATGAAGTAGAAAAGGGGGCGGGAGAAGACAAATAAATCAACTAATAGCAGAATGACAATGAACAACAACAACAACAACAACAACAAAACAAGCAAAACAAATGTCTTACCAATCACATGCAGAGTGATGTGAATGTAGACCAAAGTCTCGGTTTGAAAGAAGCATTTGTACATCCCATTGTCTGCGACAGTGATGCCTGAGAGGAGCAGGGAACAGTTTTCCTTATCTTCATTCTGAAAGAGACTGACCCTGTTTTGATATCCCTCCCCGATGTTTGTGGTGTTACGACTTCCACTGTGGTGAAGGATGGTGGTATGGTCTTCTAACTGCCATTTCATGTCCCTTCTCTCGTTTCTCTTCTTGCAGGGGCATTGCAGGAGGACGTTTTGTCCCACAATAGCTTGGAGTGGCTCCAAATGGGCTAGAATATTTTTTTAAAGCCCAGTTGAGCAGGTTCAAGGTTAATTTCAATAATGTTTTAGGGAAGTTGCATTGGTCTTTAACAATATAAGAAAAAACATTGAAATGGCAACAACAAAATCTCCCCATGGTACAGAGGAGTACAGTAAACAAGAAGAACCAGACTTTAAAAAGGAGGTATGTGGTTTCTCTCAAAACGGTTATTGTGCAATATCACAACACATTGTTTGCCAATAAACATGATACCGCACATTATTGGAACCACACACACACACAAGAGCACACACTTCTTATATCTCAATGAAGACTGTTTATCAAGCAGAATCTTAAATCTGACTTAGTCAATTGTATCTATACATTTGTATCACACCCACACAAACTTCCACACTTCCTCAGTTCTCCTTTCTATTCCTCCTCCTGTGTGTGTGTGTGTCTGTATTTACAGTGAAATCCCAGTCATCCATCACACACGAATAGTAAACTAACACAAACACATTTTTGTTAGTCCCTACAAGCTCAAATGCTATTTCTAGGGGGTGAAGGTAGAATTAGTGTTCAGGATATAATTAGGTTTAGGAGTTAGGGTTAAGGTTAGATTTTGAGGTTAGCGTTACGGTCAGGTTTAGGGAAAATAGGATTTTGAATGTTTACCGTGACTTCGGAAAGTATTCAGACCTCATTACTTTTCCCACACTTTGTTAGGTATTTTTATTCTAAAATGTATGAAATAGTTTTTTCCCCCTTATCAATCTACACACAATACCCCATAATGACAAAGCAAAAACAGGTTTAAAAAAATACATTGCACTCCCAATTTTTCAGTTTTTGATTTGTTAAAAAAGTTTGAAATATCCAATAAATGTCGTTCCACTTCATGATTGTGTCTCACTTGTTGTTGATTCTTCACAAAAAAATACAGTTTTATATCTTCATGTTTGAAGCCTGAAATGTGGCAAAAGGTCGCAAAGTTCAATGGGGCCGAATACTTCCGCAAGGCACTGTATTTATTCATCCCTTTACATTTGTGTGTATAAGGTAGTCGTTGTGAATTTGTTAGATTAAATAGCCCAGAAATCCCAGAAATTCTATACGCACAAAAAGATGACTTCTCTCAGGATTTTGTGCACAAATTTGTTTTTCATCCCTGTTAATGAGCATTTCTCCTTTGCTAAAATAATCCATAAAATGGTCAGGAACAGGGGCAAATATACAGTACATGCCAGCCGTATGCACTCAAATAGCGGATGGACGCCTCTTTCCCAGAGCCAGAGCAGCTGAGAAATAAATAATACATATAGTAGCAGCTGGGATACTCGTCTTTTTAGTGGCAACCATCAAAACACGGCTTTCACACAGGATTACATAGAAATGTCTGGGCTTATAAAACAACTTACTTCAGTCCATGCATCAACCACTCTTTGAGGAACATGCTCTCACTGCATGACAGGTGATATTCCGCCCAAACTCTGTATGCCATGGGCTCTCCAAGGCTGTTCCTGGAGATACCCATTGCTTAATTTGGGAAACCAAGGGAAATCTGGTTGGGAACATCGATAGTAAAATGTTTTCACAACTTAACATGTTTGTTGACAGCCCCTCTCTCTGCGCATTCGAGAAAGGAATGAATGATTGATGAGGAGATGGAAATGCACGGTGGTGAAATATTTTGTATAGCTAAAAGGTAATGTGTCAGCCTATTAATTAAGAAAATATAAAATACTGCCCTATAACTGTAATCATCAGTTTAGAAAGTGCTGTCCATTTCATTGTTTGGCTTTGAAACACATCCACAACGACCATGTTTTCCATTCAGGCTCAACCTGTTGTTGAACTTCTTTCTTCAAATTGATCATCACAGTGATTTGAGTTTTAAAAGCATGATACTATTTATGTGATTTTCAATGGTATTTTCATTAATGTCAGAGTGGCTAGAGGGACAATAGAGTGCTGAGTACCAGGCCATTAGCGACCTGATGGTCGTTAGTGAGTTGGGTACGATCAACGCATGTTCAGAGTGCACAAGAAGAGATTACCATGACTCAGCGATCACGTGAAATGTTACTGCCGTCATGACTCAAGAGTACCGGTGTGGCAGTAATACAGTCACCGCAACAGCTTTATGTAGTATGTAGGTTAGCTAGGTAAACAAAGTGAGGAATTTTGCATCAGTGGATTAACACAACCAGCCTTGGAAGTCTTTCATTGACCCAGACAGTTTGTAAGTGCCCATTTGTGATATTTAGCAGTGTTTAGCTAGCATTGGGCTCCTTGGATCAATAATGATTAGAAGTCATCATGGGGGCATGTGGTGCCGATCTTTTCAATTCATTTGGGACATATACCGAAACAAAAATATAAACGCAACATCTTTGAAAGTGTTGGTCCCATAGTTCATGAGCTGAAATGAAAGATCCCAGAAATGTTCCAGATGCACAAAAATCTTATTTCTCTCAAATTTTGTGCAAAAATGTGTTTACATCTCTGTTAGTGAGCATTTCTCCTTTGCCAAGACAATTCATCTACCTGACAGGTGTGGCATATCAAGAAACTGATTAAACAGAATAATACACAAGTGCACCTTGTGCTGGGGACAATAGAGGGCCAATCTAAAATGTGCAGTTTTGTCACAATGCCAAAGTTAACTCAAGTTGGGGGAGTGTGCAATTGGCATGCTGACTGCAGGAATGTCCACCAGAGCTGTTGCCAGATAATTTCTCTACCATAAGCCACCTCCAAAGTCGTTTTAGAGAATTTGACAGTACGACCAATCGGTCTCACAACCGCAGACCATGTGTAACCACTCCAGCCCAGGACCTCCACACCCGGCTTCTTCACCTGCTATATCATCTAAGACCATCCACCCAGACACCTGATGAAACTGTGGGTTAACACAACCAAATAATATTTGAACAAACTGTCAGAAATCGTCTCAGGGAAGCTCATCTGCTCATCTGGATGGTATTCTCAGGGTGATGAGAGGTGTTGGGTATGTGCCAGACATAGCGTTTTCCTTGATAGCCAGTAAGCTCCATTTTTGTCTCATCTGACTAAAGTACCTCCTTCCATATGTTTGGGGAGTCTCCCACATGCCTTTTGGCGAACACCATACGTGTTTGCTTTTTTAAAGCAATGGCTTTTTTCTGGCCACTCTTCCATAAAGCCCAGCTCTGTGGAGTGTACGGCTTAAAGTGGTCCTATGGACAGATACTCCAATCTCTGCAGTGGAGCTTTGCAGCTCCTTCAGGGTTATCTTTGGTCACTTTGTTGCCTGTCTGATTAATGCCCTCCTTGCCTGGTCTGTGAGTTTTGGTGGGTGGCCCTCTCTTGGCAGGTTTGTTGTGGTGCCATTTTCTTTCCTTTTTTTAATATTGGATTTAATGGGATGTTCAAAGTTTCTGATATTTTTTTATAACCCAACCCTGATCTGTACTTCTCCACAACTTTGTCCCTGACCTGTTTGGAGAGCTCCTTGGTCTTCATGGTGCCACTTGCTTTGTGGTGCCCCTTGCTTAGTGGTGTTTCAGACTTTCAGAACAGAATATACTGAGATCATGTGACAGATTGCATACAGGTGGAATTTATTTAACTAATTATGTGACTTCTGAAGGCTATTGGTTGCACCAGATCTTATTTAGGGGCTTCATAGCAAAAGGGGTGAATACATATGCACACACCACTTTTCTGTTTGATGTTTTTATTTATTTTTTGAAACAGTTATTTTTTTCCATTTCACTTCACCAAGTTGGACTATGTTGTGTATGTTCATTACATGAAATCCAAATAAAAATCTATTTAAATTACAGGTTGTAATGCAACAAAATAGGAAAAAAGCCAAAGGAATGAAGACTTTTGCAAGGCACTGTACGGCAGCTTATTCCAGCTCCCACCAATATCCAGAAACTTTGCACAGCCATTAAAGAGGAGCTGGACATCAGGCTACACTCAACAGCCTGATCAACTCTATGCAAAGAAGATGTGTCACGCTGCATGAGGTAAATGGTGGTCACACCAGATACTGACTGGTTTTCTGATCCACGCCCCTACCTTATTAAGGTATTTGTGACCAACAGATGCATAGCTGTATTCCCAGTCATGTAAAATCTAGATTAGGGCCTAATTAATTTATTCCATTTGTATGAACTGTAACTCAGTAAAATCTTTTATTGTTACATGTTGCGTTTCTATTTTTGTTCAGTCAGTTAGCTGGCGGTGCAGGTGGTGTTTGAGATCATATTTGACATCTCATGTTTTGAGAGATTAGAAATGAGGACAGGTTATTACTTTAAACACATAACCTCATGACGTCTGCCTTCGATTCATTTCTTTCCAACTCTTTCCCCTACTTGCCTCTTGACCTCACATTTTCCTAATCCCCTCCAACTCACAAGGCAGGCAATACGCTTGACCTCATCTTTACTAGAGGCTGCTCACCTACTAATCTCACTGGAACCCCCCTCCAGGTCACTGAACACTACTTTGTTTCTTTTTCTCTCTCTCACTACTGTTGTCCCCCAGGGCTCAGTTCTAGGCCCTCTCCTCTTTTCTCTCACGGCTCCGTCTTATCCTCACATGGTCTCTCCTATCATTGCTAAGCGGATAACACACAACTATTTTCCCCCTTCCCCCCTTCTGACACCCAGGTGGCAAAACACATCTCTGAAGGCCTGGCAGATATCTTAACTTGGATGTCGGCCCATCACCTTAAGCGCAACCTTGAAGTGCTCTTCCTCCCGGGGACGGCCAGTCCACTCAAAGACCTCTCCATCACGGTTGACAACTCCACAGTGTCGACCCTCCCAGAGTGCAAAGAACCTTGGCGTGACCCTGGACAACACCCCGTCGTTCTCTGTAAACATCAAAGCAGTGATCCGCTCCTCCAGGTTCATGCTCTACAACATCCGTAGAGTACGACCCTACCTCACACAGGAAGCGGTGATAGGTTCTTATCCAGGCAGTTGTCCTCTCCCGTCTGGACTACTGCAACTCGCTGTTGGCTGGGCTCTCCTCTTATGCCATCAAACCCCCAGCAACTTATCCAAAATGCTGCAGCCTGCGTGGTTTTCAACCTTCCGAAGTTCTCTCATGTCATCCAGCTCCCGCTCAGCTTAGTCCAAGCACCCCAAGGGTGGAACCAGCTTCCCCCTGAAGCTAGGACAGCAGAGTCCCAGCCCATCTTCCAAAAACAAACTCTATACCAGGTGGTGTCAGAGGAAGGCTCTAAAAAATGTCAAAGACTCCAGCCACCCTAGTCATAGACTGTTCTCTCTGCTACCGCACGGCAAGTGGTACCAGAGCCCCAAGTCTAGGTCCAAAAGGCTTTTTAACAGCTTCTACCCCCAAGCCAAAAGACTGCTGGACAGCTAATCAAATGGCTACCCGGACTATTTGCATTGCCCCCCCCCCCTCAACAGCAACATCCCTACTCTGATACACTAGGAACAGGACTTGGATATATCTCTCACGGCAGCACAGTGGGATGCAATATGGAAAAACAACATCCATATCCAACTGTCTAAGGTATACAATTATTGGGGCAGTATTGGGTCGGCAGTGTAGCCTAGTGGTTAGAGCATTGGACTAGTAACCAAAAGGTTGCAAGTTCAAATCCCCGAGCTGACAAGGTACAAAATCTGTCGTTCTGCCCCTGAACAGGCAGTTAACCCACTGTTCCTAGGCTGTCATTGAAAATAAGAATTTGTTCTTAACTGACTTGCCTAGTAAAATAAAGGTAAAATTTAAAAATGGACTTCACCTGGATTATATCACACTTCACAGGTTGAAAAACATGGATCAAGCCTTTCAGATTTGTGTTGGCATGGCTGTGTTGAGGTTGGTACACCAATCAATCTGTTTTGGAAATGTCCAGTCATTAAAAGATTTTACTGATGTAGATTGTATGTTGACTGGAATTTTGAGTGTATGTATCCCACTTTGTCTTGTGGTGTGCCTGTTAGGAAGTAGGGGGGACAATATCCAACCTAGAACCACGCAACGTATCATTGCATTGGCCTTCATAACAGTCAAATGGACAATACTTATGAATTGGAAAGAGTGTAAACCTCAGTGTTTAGTGTAACCGATGTGAAATGGCTAGCTAGTTAGCAGTGGTGCGCGCTAGTGGCGTTTCAATCGATGGCGTCACTTGCTCTGAGATCTTGAAGTAGTGGTACCCCTTGCTCTGCAAGGGCTGTGGCTTTTGTGGCGCGATGGGTAACGATGATTCGTGGGTGTCAGTTGTTGATGTGTGCAGAGGGTCCCTGGTTTGAGCCCGGGTATGGGCGAGGGGACGGACTAAAGTTATACTGTTACATTAGCATGGACATTTGGTTAAGGGAATTCATGGATTTATTGACTATAAAATGAGCAGCATCGGCCCTCCAGGACTATGACAATGGCCTAGAGCCTAGAGCAACTGGCATGCCACCCCCCTTCTGTAGGCCCGCGGACCAGTTTCACACACAGGAACTCAGTCGGGGTCTCAACTTACTGTTGAGAGTTAGAATAATAGAATATACAAGGTGCAATTTTGGAATTTGGTTGTGCATCAACAGTCACTCAATTAGCCCCTGTCAGCTAAATGTTTTTAGATTGGTAAATTAGTCTAGTGGACAGCTTTCTAAATGTGTAGTAAGTCAAGCCCCCCCACCCAGGCTTGACTTCAGCTGTGTTACAAAGGATGCCTGTGGCAGGGCTCGCTGTGTGTCCTGGCAAGACCCAGGCTGAATTTGTCCAATATAAACATGTTTTTTTTTTTTAACGAAATGTTTCCCATTCTGAGTAAACAACTTTTTGCTGATCAAGTCTCTTGTCCTGAAGCTGCCAAGCAGCAATAGCAAAAGTTATATCTTTCTCTCTCAAAGGACAACAGAGGGTGTGTGTGTAGGCCTGCTTGATATACAAAGCGAAGTGTATACGTGCATGTGAAAATAATAATAGTATTGTAGATGGATGACTGGGATCTTACTGTAAACACAAACTCGTAGATGGATGACTGGGACAAACTCGTAGATGGATGACTGGGATTTTACTGTAAACACAAACTCGTAGATGGATGACTGGGATTTTACTGTAAACACAAACTCATAGATGGATGACTGGGATTTTACTGTAAACACAAACTCGTAGATGGATGACTGAGATTTTACTGTAAACACAAACTCGTAGATGGATGACTGGGATTTTACTGTAAACACAAACTCGTAGATGGATGACTGAGATGTTACTGTAAACGCACACAAACTCCTCGACTAACCTGTACCCCCGCACATTGACTCGATACTGGTACCCCTTGTGTATATAGCCTCATTATTGTTATTTTATTGTGTTACTTTTATTTTTACTTTATTTTATTTACTAAATATTTTGTTAACTCTTTTTTTAAACTGAATTGTTGGTTAAGGGCTGGTAAGTAAGCATTTCACGGTAAGGTCTATCTATACCTGTTGTATTCAGCGCATGTGACAAATAACATTAGATTGGATTTGACATACTCAGATGGATGAATGGGATGTTACTGTAAACACACACAGGAGGGGGAGTAGAAAGGAGAACTGAGGATGTGTGACATGTGGGAGGATATTTGGAGCATGTGACAAATAAAATTAGATTTGACACACACATACAGTGAGGGAAAAAAGTATTTGATCCCCTGCTGATTTTGTACGTTTGCCCACTGACAAATGATCAAGTGGCCTAGCCAGTCCCTAGACCTTAATCCCATAGAAAATCTGTGGAGGGAGCTGAAGGTTCGAGTTGCCAAACGTCAGCCCCGAAACCTTAATGACTTGGAGAAGATCTGCAAAGAGGAGTGTGACAAATACCCTCCTAAGATGTGTGCAAACCTGCTGGCCAACTACAAGAAACGTCTGACCTCTGTGATTGCCAAGTACTAAGTCATGTTTTGCAGAGGGGTCAAATACTTATTTCCCTCATTAAAATGCAAATCAGTTTATAACATTTTTGACATGAGTTTTTCTGGATTTTTTTGTTATTCTGTCTCTCACTGTTCAAATAAACCTACCATTAAAATTATAGACTGATAATTTCTTTGTCAGTGGGCAAATGTACAAAATCAGTAGGGGATCAATACTTTCCCCCCTCACTGTAGATGGATGGGATGTTACTTTAAACACACACGCGTGCACACACACACGCGTGCACACACACACGCGTGCACACACACACACACACACACGCACACACACACACAGACGAGGGGGAGTAGAAAGGAGAACTGAGGATGTGTGGGAGAATGTGTGGGTGTGACAAAAAGGTTTGAGGAGAGACAACTGCAATTATTAAGATTCTGCTTGATAAACAGTCTTCATTGAGGAAACCAGAAACAACAACCTTCACCTCAGAACCATGTCTCAGTTGAAGATATACTGAATATCCACAGAGGTTGAGGATGTGTTACAACAAGTGACATGAGTTTAAGACAACATAACACTATAAGCAATTGATATGTATTGCTGACCATTACCACCCCTCCTAAACTTAGCATCTACACCATGTCTCTATTGAGGCAATGAGAATAACTTACCTGAGGCACACAGGAAGACTTCTACTAACCACAGGACAGTCCACATGACAATGTGTGTTCTGAAGGTGAAAATGGATACATATGTCAGAGGCTTGCTGATCAACATGAAGAACCATAATAGAATCACAAATTGCATTGCAGGATAGGTGGTGGGTTGATTTTGTATGATTGGTGGATTGCTTTAGATTTAGGATATTGTTTAGAACATAAATGTAAAAAGGAGACACTAGCTAGGTTTCCATCAAATTGCCTTGTTACTGGTAAAATGCATATAAAAATTACTTCTGCGGTTAAATTCCCATGTACCGAATAGAAAATACAAGTTAATTGGATTTCCATCACACGTGCGTTCTAGCCAACAGCTCGCAGATACAGTGTGGGTATTGTAAAAAAGGCCAGCCCTCGCAATCCGATTGGCCTTCAGACACTTCACACCTCTGTACATACACCAAGTTAGTGTGTTCACCTGCCGTCTTGAGAAAGATGGCAGGTGACATGTTGTTTCCTCACTAAAGTGTTGTGTGCGTCCATTGGCATGTAAGTTTGGGGATATTCCGTATTTGTGTGCATCCCATGCATGCTACCTCGGGTTAGTGTGGTTAGCCGGTTTATATTGTTTGTATGTTACCGCTGCAATGTATAGCCTTAGATGAGACTGCTGTATGAAAGGGCAACATGGCAGAGTTTCTAGAGGTTCTAGAATGGCCAAATCCTATCTGCATGTTCACTTTGATTTACGGCGTAGCAGCCTAGTAACAGTGCCTTTTTAGATCGGATAAGATCTGTCGTCAGGCCTAAGAGAGGGACATAAAGATTTATTTTTTGTTGTTATTTTTTATTTTAGTATTTTTTTAAATATTTTAGTATTAATATTATTTATTTTATATTTTATTTGTACCCTTTTTCTCCCCAATTTGAAGTTATATTCTTGTCCCATGCGTCCTCCAAAACAGAGCCGTGTGTCCTCCGAAATCTGAAACACGACGCCGCCAAACCGCACTGCTTCTTGACACAATGCTCGCTTAACCCGGAAGCCAGCCGCACCAATGTGTCGGAGGAAGCACCGTATACCTGGCGATGGTGTCAGCGTGCATTGCGCCCGGCCCGCCACAGGAGTCGCTAGATCGTGATGGGACAAGGACAATCCGTCCGGCGAAACCCTCCCCTAACCCGGACGACGCTGGGCCAATTGTGCGCCGCCTCATGGGTCTCCCGGTCACGGCCGGCTGCAACACAGCCTGGGATGGAACCAGGATCTGTAGTGATGCAGTGCCGTAGACCGCTGCGCCACTCGGGAGGCTTGAAGGCCATACATCTTAAGTGCCTAGGCCTTCTATTTCTCTCTCTGGCTACATACTGACTGTGGCTTCCTCACAATCAAATGTCGACCGCATTATCTACCAAGGGAATTCTCTTCGATTATAATCACAGCCGTATATATTCCCCCCCAAGCAGACACATCGATGGCTCTGAACTAACTTTATTTGACTCTTTGCAAACTGGAATCCATATATCCTGAGGCTGCATTCATTGTAGCTGGGGATTTTAACAAGGCTAATCTGAAAACAAGACTACCTAAATTGTATCAGCATATCGATTGCGCAATCAGGGCTGGAAAAACCTTGGATCATTGCTATTCTAACTTCCGCGACGCATATAAGGCCCTGCCCCGCTCTCCTTTCGGAAAAGCTGATCACGACTCCACTTTGTTGATCCCTGCCTACAGACAGAAACTGAAACAAGAAGCTCCCGCGCTGAGGTCTGTTCAACGCTGGTTCGACCAATCTCATTCTACACTCCAAGACTGCTTCCATCACGTGGACTGGGATATGTTTCGTATTGCATCAAACAACAACATTGACGAATACGCTGATTCGGTGAGCGAGTTCATTAGAACGTGCGTTGAAGATGTCGTTCCCATAGCAACGATTAAAACATTCCCAAACCAGAAACCGTGGATTGATGGCAGCATTCGCGTGAAACTGAAAGCACGAACCACTGCTTTTAATCAGGGCAAGGTGACCGGAAACATGACCGAATACAAACAGTGTAGCCATTCCCTCCGCAAGGCAATCAAACAAGCTAAGCGTCAGTATAGAGACAAAGTAGAATCTCAATTCAACGGCTCAGACACAAGAGGTATGTGGCAGGGTCTACAGTCAATCACGGATTACAAAAAGAAAACCAGCCCCGTCACGGACCAGGATGTCTTGCTCCCAGGCAGACTAAATAACATTTTTGCCCGCTTTGAGGACAATACAGTGCCACTGACACGGCCCGCAACCAAAACATGCGGACTCTCCTTCACTGCAGCCGAAGTGAGGAAAACATTTCAACATGTTAACCATCGCAAGGCTGCAGGCCCAGACGGCATCCCCAGCCGCGCCCTCAGAGCATGCGCAGACCAGCTGGCTGGTGTGTTTACGGACATATTCAATCAATCCCTATCCCAGTCTGTTGTTCCCACATGCTTCAAGAAGGCCACCATTGTTCCTGTTCCCAAGAAAGCTAAGGTAACTGAGCTAAACGACTACCGCCCCGTAGCACTCACTTCCGTCATCATGAAGTGCTTTGAGAGACTAGTCAAGGACCATATCACCTCCACCCTACCTGACACCCTAGACCCACTCCAATTTGATTACCGCCCAAATAGGTCCACAGACGATGCAATATCAACCACACTGCACACTGCCCTAACCCATCTGGACAAGAGGAATACCTATGTGAGAATGCTGTTCATCAACGACAGCTCGGCATTTAACACCACAGTGCCCTCCAAGCTCGTCATCAAGCTCGAGACCCTGGGTCTCGACCCCGCCCTGTGCAACTGGGTACTGGACTTCCTGACGGGCCACCCCCAGGTGGTGAGGGTAGGCAACAACATCTCAACCCCGTTGATCCTCAACACTGGGGCCCCACAAGGGTGCGTTCTGAGCCCTCTCCTGTACTCCCTGTTCACCCACGACTGTGTGGCCACGCACGCCTCCAACTCAATCATCAAGTTTGCGGACGACACAACAGTGGTAGGCTTGATTACCAACAACGACGAGACGGCCTACAGGGAGGAGGTGAAGGCCCTTGGAGTGTGGTGTCAGGAAAATAACCTCACACTCAACATCAACAAAACTAAGGAGATGATTGTGGACTTCAGGAAACAGCAGAGGGAACACCCCCCTATCCACATCGATGGAACAGTAGTGGAGAGGGAAGTAAGTTTTAAGTTCCTCGGCGTACACATCACAGACAAACTGAATTGGTCCACCCACACAGACAGCATCGTGAAGAAGGCGCAGCAGCACCTCTTCAACCTCAGGAGGCTGAAGAAATTCAGCTTGTCACCAAAAGCACTCACAAACTTCTACAGATGCACAATCGAGAGCATCCTGTCGGGCTGTATCACTGCCTGGTACGGCAACTGCTCCGCCCACAACCGTAAGGCTCTCCAGAGGGTAGTGAGGTCTGTACAACGCATCACCGGGGGCAAACTACCTGCCCTCCAGGACACCTACACCACCCGATGTCACAGGAGGCCATAAAGATCATCAAGGACAACAACCACCCGAGCCACTGCCTGTTCACCCCGCTATCATCCAGAAGGCGAGGTCAGTACAGGTGCATCAAAGCTGGGACTGAGAGACTGAAAAACAGCTTCTATCTCAAGGCCATCAGACTGTTAAACAGCCACCACTAACGTTGAGTGGCTGCTGCCAACACACTGACTCAACTCCAGCCACTTTAATAATGGGAATTGATGGGAAATTATGTAAAATATATCACTAGCCACTTTAAACAATGCTACCTAATATAATGTTTACATACCCTACATTATTCATCTCATATGTATACGTATATACTGTACTCTATATCATCTACTGCATCTTTATGTAATACATGTATCACTAGCCACTTTAAACTATGCCACTTTGTTTATATACTCATCTCATATGTATATACTGTACTCAATACCATCTACTGTATCTTGCCTATGCCTCTCTGTACCATCACTCATTCATATATCTTTATGTACATATTCTTTATCCCCTTACACTTGTGTCTATAAGGTAGTAGTTTTGGAATTGTTAGCTAGATTACTTGTTGGTTATTACTGCATTGTCGGAACTAGAAGCACAAGCATTTCGCTACACTCACATTAACATCTGCTAACCATGTGTATGTGACAAATAAAATTGGATTTGATTTGATTTCCCTGCTGTGTGAATATCCAAGTGTTTGCATGTTATACTATAGCATTCATTGTTAGAACAGCATGCCATATACCGAATAAAAATATAAACACCACATATAAAGTGTTGGTCCTATGTTTCATGAGCTGCACAAAAAGTTTATTTCGACCGACGTCCTGTTAGGTCCTCCCAATCCAACAGATCACCAGGTCCGCCTCTGCTGTCCAGGGCGGCCCAGCTCCCCACCAGATAAAGGCAACTCCAGAGTGCACAGTCCACGACACCTATGTCTGCACCCCCCTGAGCCAGCTTCTCGACTAGCCACAGTTGAGTAGACTCCTGCTCCAGTCGTGGAGCCACAACCAGCCGCTGCATTGGGGCATGTTCTTGCTGCAGTTGCAGAATTGTGCTCTCCTCCCAGTGGGGGCCCCCTGCTCACCGAGACAGACACTCTGGTGCTCGAGGTTTGACTGTCTGCTACCCTGGAACCTTCAGCCACAAAGATTCCACCTGCTCTCCCTCAGGAGCCCCTCCCTGCTCCAGGCCCAAGCCCGCAGTGGATTCTTCGCCCGCTCCTAGAATAGTGCCACAGCCTGCAGCTACTGCAGATGTCAAGTGCAGCCAGGAAGCTGGGGCCTCTCCAGCCCCGCCTGCCAACACCATGCTAGTTCCAGCACCAAGGGTCCTTCTACCTCCAGACCTTGCCTCAGGGGACCCGCCAGACATCACTGCAGGTGACCCATCAGAAGTCACCCCTGATGTCCCCCTGAGCTAGTTGTCCAGTTCCCTGCCTCCCCCGGTGGGGTCAGAGTTCCCTTCCTTCCTGGACAGGGTCAGAGTTCCCTTCCATCCCGGTAGGGTCAGTGAAGGGAACTCTCCCTCCTGGGAGAGTCAGGTTTAGAGTTCCCTACTTCTCTTGTATGGTTTAAGTTTCCTGCCTCTCAAGTAAGTCTAGAGCTCCATACCTTCCCGGTAGGTCCAGTCTATCCTGCTCCCTTGGTAAGTTCTCAGTTTCTGTCAGTACCCGGCCTTCATTTTCTGGCCCTAGTTGCAGGTTCACATTGTTCTGACTTAGGTTCCCGGACTCATGCCATAGTGCTAGACCCCAGTCCTCTGCCGTTTCTAGGTTTACAGTTCCCTGTACCAGTAGCCCCTACGTTTGTTGCTCTGCCAGGCCCTAAGTATCCTACCCTGCATGGACAGCAGAACCCTCCTTATAAGGTATGCAGCATCCTAGTCCACCATGCGTAAAGCCCCCTGCCATGCTAGGCCCTAAGTTATCTGCACCATCTTCAGGTCTGCAGTCTCCTGCCCTGCTCAGATTGCAGCCCCCCTTAGTTGGCAGGCAGTTGCCTATCCTACCAGGTTTAAAGCCTCCTGCCTTACTAGGCCCTAAGTTCACTGCACTAGCCTCTCTGTCTCCAGAAACAGTCAGTCCACAGACACCTAGACCGTGAGGCTTACAGCCTTATGTCCTGTTGAACCACAAGTTACCTGTGTTGGGTTCTCAGTCCTCAGTCCCTAGCACTCGGTCCTCAGTCTCCAGCTGCATTAGGTCAGCTATCTCTAGCATTAGTCGGACCTCAGTCCCTAGCCCAGGTTGGTTATCAGGCTCCTGACCCGCTAGGTTCAAAGGTACGAGTTTCTCCAGCTCTACTAGCCCTCAGTCGTTGACCCTGTCAGGTCCAGAATCTGTTTCCCTGTCAGGCCCAGCGTTATCAGCACTAGGCTCCCAGCCTTCAGCCGTTCTAGTTTTGCTGTCTCCAGCTCTAGTCTTCAGTCCACTGCTCCGCTAGGCAATAGGTTCTCTGACCTCAGTTGGTCTGCAGCCTCACTCAGCAAGCAGTCAGCTCTCTCAGTGCTACACGCCAAACCATTTGCCCTTGTTCTAGGCCATGGGTTTCCTGTTCCGCTGGGTTCAGAGTTATCTGCTTCTCTAGATATGCAGTCTGTCCCTAGCCAGTTCGTAGCCCCCAACCTCAGCCGGCACCTATTCACTTACACTAGCGCTAGGCTAAAAGTTCCCTGCCCAGCTAGGCTCGCAGCTTCCCTCCATCCCTGGGTTGCAGTCCTCAGTCTCATTAGTTGGTTCCAAGTCCCCTGCCCTTTCAGGCCCTGATTTTCCTAACCTGCTAGGCCCTCAGCCCCCTGACTTGGACGAACCTCAGCCCTTGCCACACGAGAGACCACCTGACCTCGTCTCTGGGGCCCAGCTGTTACCTGCCTCCAGATCCCTCATAAGCCTCGCCCAGGTGTACTCACCTGCTCGACCATGGAAGCCATTGTATTCAGCAGTGGGGAGAGAGTTACCAACCAGTGATCTGCAAAAAACAGCTGTGGCCGAAATGCCAAATTTCGTCACGACAGTAGGCGAGCTACCTCCTCCAGCTGTAGCCAGCCTCCAGCACTGTACTCAGCACTCACGGATGGGCCCCAGCAGCCCTGCACCAGCTGTGTCAGAAGATCCTCAGCCATACCAGTGGCATTCCATGGGGTGGCACAGGACTGTCCTTGCGTCTCCGTGCACCTTCTTCACGGGGCGGCCCCTAAGACCCTTATGCACACCGGAGCCAGTACCCTACTGGCCCGCATGGCCCTCTAAAGTGATCAGCTGCCCTCCTAGTTTGGCCAGATGCACACTAGGACTGGACCCGGCCTTGTCTGGTCTTTTCGCTGCTCTGCCCCTCTGTCTTGCTGGATAGAACTAGGCCCTTTCAGGACTAAGACCCGCATTGAGGCCTTTTAAGATGTGTGGATTTCCACCAGAAATCCAGGGGCGGCTGTAAAAAGAAAAAAGCTCAACCTGAATGGCCTTCAGACCCTTCACGCCTCAGTTCATCCAACCAATCAGGGCGTTGGACGCACTCCAGGGCTCCGCCCAAGTTAGAGCGTTGTCACCTGCCGCCTTGAGAAAGAATCAACTGTTTGACGGACCTTTATCATGCTGTTTCCTTACTAGAGTGTTGTGTGCGTCCATTGGCATGTAAATATGGGGATATTTGGTGTGATGATTGTTGTTTATAGCTGCCATGTGCTAGATATTTGTAGATAAGTAATGTTATTTTGATAGCTACCAGCTAATGATAGCATTGTTTGTGTGTATCCTGTGCATGCTACCTCGGTTTAGTGTGGTTATCATTACTACATTTATAATAAGTGTTGTGGTCATTATCATTGCTGAATACTCAGTATATTTATCAGCAAGGTTTATATTGTTTGAATGTTACCTCTGCAATGTACAGTGGGGCAAAAAAAGTATTTAGTCAGCCACCAATTGTGCAAGTTCTCCCACAAAAAAGATGAGAAAGGCCTGTAATTTTCATCATAGGTACACTCCAACAAAAAAAATCCAGAAAAATCACATTGTAGGATTTTTAATGAATTTATTTGCTAATTATGGTGGAAAATAAGTATTTGGTCACCTACAAACAAGCAAGATTTCTGGCTCTCACAGACCTGTAACTTCTTCTTTAAGAGGCTCTTCTGTCCTCCACTCGTTACCTGTATTAATGGCACCTGTTTGAACTTGTTATCAGTATAAAAGACACCTGTCCACAACCTCAAACAGTCACACTCCAAACTCCACTATGGCCAAGACCAAAGAGCTGTCAAAGGACACCAGAAACAAAATTGTAGACCTGCACCAGGCTGGGAAGACTGAATCTGCAATAGGTAAGCAGCTTGGTTTGAAGAAATCAACTGTGGGAGCAATTATTAGGAAATGGAAGACATACAAGACCACTGATAATCTCCCTCGATCTGGGGCTCCACGCAAGATCTCACCCCGTGGGGCAAAATAATCACAAGAACGGTGAGCAAAAATCCCAGAACCACACGGGGGGACCTAGTGAATGACCCGCAGAGAGCTGGGACCAAAGTAACAAAGCCTACCATCAGTAACACACTACGCCGCCAGGGACTCAAATCCTGCAGTGTCAGACGTGTCCCCCTGCTTAAGCCAGTACATGTCCAGGCCCGTCTGAAGTTTGCTAGAGAGCATTTGGATGATCCAGAAGAATATTGGGAGAATGTCATATGGTCAGATGAAACCAAAATATAACTTTTTAGTAAAAACTCAACTCGTTGTGTTTGGAGGACAAAGAATGCTGAATTGCATCCAAAGAACACCATACCTACTGTGAAGCATGGGGGTGGAAACATCATGCTTTGGGGCTGTTTTTCTGCAAAGGGACCAGGACGACTGATCCGTGTAAAGGAAAGAATGAATGGGGCCATGTATCGTGAGATTTTGAGTGAAAACCTTCTTCCATCAGCAAGGGCATTGAAGATGAAACGTGGCTGGGTCGTTCAGCATGACAATGATCCCAAACACACCACCCGGCCAACAAAGGAGTTTATTTATTTATTTATTTTATTTTTTTTACCTTTATTTTACTAGGCAAGTCAGTTAAGAACAAATTCTTATTTTCAATGATGGCCTAGGAACAGTGGGTTAACTGCCTGTTCCGGGTGCAGAATGACAGATTTGTACCTCGTCAGCTCGGGGATGCAACCTTTCGGTTGCTAGTCCAACGCTCTAACCACTAGGCTACCCTGCCGCCCCGTGGCTTTATAAGAAGCATTTCAAGGTCCTGGAGTGGCCTAGCCAGTCTCAACCCCATAGAAAATCTTTGGAAGGAGTTGAAAGTCCGTGTTGCCCAGCAACAGCCCCAAAACATCACTGCTCTAGAGGAGATCTGAATGGAGGAATGGGCCAAAATACCAGCAACAGTGTGTGAAAACCTTGTGAAGACTTACAGAACATGTTTGACCTCTGTCATTGCCAACAAAGTGTATATAACAAAGTATTGAGACAAACTTTTGTTATTGACCAAATACTTATTTTCCACCATAATTTGCAAATAAATTCATTAAAAATCCTACAATGTGATTTTCTGGATTTTTTTTCTCATTTTGTCTGTCATAGTTCAAGTGTACCTATGATGAAAATTACAGGCCTCTCTCATTTTTTTAAGTGGGAGAACTTGCACAATTGGTGGCTGACTAAACACTTTTTTGCCCCACTGTATGGCCTAGAGATGATACTGATGTATCAGAGGGCAACATTGCAGAGTTTCTAGAGGTTCCAGAAGGGACAAATACCATTTGCATGTGCACTTTGATTAACAACCTAGGAGCCTAGTAACAGTGCCTTCTAAGATCAGATAAGATCTGTAGACAGGCCTGAGAGAGGGACATAAATCTTAAGTGCCTTGGCCTTCTATTTCTTTCTCTGGGTACTTCTATATTCCTGCTGTGTGAATATCCAAGTGTTTGCATGTTATACTATAACATCCACTGTTAGAACAGCATGCATATATATATCACATCATCTCTTTACTATTGTATGTATATTTCATTATCCTCTTGTATATGGATCCTAATGATAGTTTATTCTGCCTTTCCTTAGAACCACACAAAAATCACTTCTATGTGTGTGTGCTGATGTGTGGTGGTGAACTAGAGAATAAAACTGAATATGGACACATCTGCCTGGTTCTTGCTGGAAAGCCTGTATCGGGGTCAGACAAAAGTAAAGTCAGCATTATGTCATTAGCGGGTGAGGGCATCTACATTGCAATCGGAATGTCTACAGACCCCTTCCCCTTTTTGTTACGTTACAGCCTTATTGTCTTAAATTCTTAAATTAATTATTTTCCTCATCAAGCTACACAATATCCCATAATGACAAAGTGAAAACAGGTTTTTAGAGATTTTAGCAAATTTATAAAAATATACATTATTTACATAAATATTCCAAACCTTTGCTATGAGACTCAAAAATGAGCTCAGGTGCATCCTGTTTCCATCAATCATCCTTGAGATGTTTCTACAACTTGATTGGAGTCCACCTGGGGTAAATTCAATTGATTGGACATGATTTGGAAAGGTGCACACACTAGTCTATATAAGGTCCAACAGTTGACAGTGTATGTCAGAGCAAAAACCAAGCCATGAGGTCGAAGGAATTGTCCATAGAGCTACGAGACAGGACTGTGTTGAGGCACAGATCTGGGGGAGGTTACCAGAAAATGTCAGAAGCATTGAAGGTCCTCAAGAACACAGTGGCCATCATTCTTAAATGGAAGAAGTTTGGAACCACCAAGAGTCTTCCTAGAAATGGCTGGTCGCCCGGCCAAACTGAGCAATCTGGGGAGAAGGGCCTTGGTCAGGGAAGTGACCAAGAACCAGATAGCCACTCTGACAGAGCTCTTGAGTTCCTCTGTGAAGATGGAAGAACCTTCAGAAGGACAACCATCTGTACAGCACTCCACCAATCAAGCCATTATGGTAGAGTGGCCAGACGGAAGCCACTCTTCAGTAAAAGACACATGACAGCCCGCTTGGTTTCCTAAAAGGCACCTAAAGGACTCAGACCATGAGAAACCAGATTCTATGGTCTGATGAAACCAAGATTGAACTCTTTGGCCTGAATGCCAAGCGTCACATCTGGAGGAAACCTGGCACCATCCCTATGGTGAAGCATGGTGGTGGCGGCATCATGCTGTGAAGATGTTTTTCGGTGGCAGGGACTGGGAGACAAGTCAGGATCGAAGGAAAGATGAACAGAGCAAAGTACTGAGAGATCTTTGATGAAAACCTGCTTTGAGGACCACAGACTGGGGCGAACGTTCACCTTCCAGCAGGACAACACCCCTAAGCACACATCTAGGACAACTCAGGAGTGGCTTCGGGACAAGTCTCTCCTTGAGTGGCCCAGTCAGAGCCCGGACATGAGCCCGATTGAACATCTCTGGAGAGACTTGAAAAAAGCTGCACTCCCAAGAAGACTCAAGGCTGTAAATACTGTCAAAGATGCATCAAAGTACTGAGTAAATGGTTTGAATACTTATGTAAATGTGATATTTCATAGTTTTGCTTTTTTTTCTTCAAAAATGTCTAAAAACCTGTTTTTGTTTTGTCATTATGGGGTATTGTGTGTAGCTTGATGAGGGGGGAAAAGCAATTTTATCCCATTTATAATAAGGTTGTAAGGTAACAACCAAGTTAACCCACATGGTACACTTTTTGGGGGCATGTGCTCGCAACGACTTTGAAGAGATTTTGAAGAGTGCGCATTCACTAGTAGGTAATTAGAGCCTATTGAGCCTCCAACCCTTGCAATATTGGACACCCAGTGTATCTGTCCACATGATATTAAAAGCTTGTGACAGTTATTAATTAACCGGATGCAGTTATGAAACTAAACACTAAATCGGTGAATTTGTGATTAGCATGGTAAAAATCATTTGTTGTTAAAACCCCTGTAATTACACACTGTAATTACCACCAGTTAGTTACAAGTTGTAATGACAATTAACTACAAGACGTGTATTCACACTGTAATAAAGACCCCTTAAAAATAAGTGAAATGTTTGGTGAAATATGAATCATAGCTTAATTCCCTCCGCACACACACAATACATTCAATTCACTTCCATTTCTGGCAACCGTTGTCGTCAAAGTATATTGCATGAACATATTATCATGACCTTACCTATAGGTTTCCATTTTCTGCAGAAAGTATAATCAATGTAAGCAGGAGATCAAAGTTTGTCGTGAATCCGGGTTGGACGGCAAACGTGGAAAGAGTGAAAGTCAGCAGTGTCAACTGTCGATTTTTTTTTATTTTGACGTCACGGTTCCAGAAATTGGGCAATTTGCTTGTGTATTTGACTGCGGTTGTGAGATCAGAACGCCCGGATCAACCCTACTCCTCGGCTAGTGTCCAGTGTGCGCTCACTGAATGCTCCAAGAGCGAAACGCTCAGAATTTATGACCGGACAATCTGACAACGCTCTGAATTAACTAACGCCCAGAGCGATTGCTCTTAAGAACACACCTTTACACGAGGTTTTAAAAATAGGTTATATTTTACACATATTTCCATGACATACAGTAAGGCATTGTTGGCAGAATAGATGGATGCAGTTCAATCCACGATTTATATAATTCACTAATACATTTCTTGGTAGTCCAAAAAGTAATTGCTATCAGGATGTAAATCACCGCTGCCTGGTACATTGTTTATGTAACCAATGTGAAATGGCTAACGTTTCAATCTACGACGTCACTAGCTCTGAGACCTTGAAGTAGTTGTTCCCCTTGCTCTGCAAAGGCCATGGCTTTTGTGGCGTGGTGGGAAACGATGCTTCGAGAGTGGATGTTGTCGATGTGTGCAGAGGGTCCCTGGTTCGAGGCGAGGAGAGGGACGGAAGCTGTACTGTTACATTTGCTGCCCCCACCCATTCGGGATGCACTGTTTCAGTAAGGACTCAATCTTTTGAACAAAAACTGAGATGGTAACTCTGAGAAGGTAACAAAGGCTGGGGAATGTCAATACAAACAAACAAGCAAGGGCAAAGATCACAAGTCAGTCATAACGTGGCCAATAGGCTAGCGCACGTGACAAACAAACTAGTATAAATTAGTCAACAGTTGAGTCATATACTTTATGAAACTACAGCCTGATGCGCTGGCATTTACAGCAAGCAGCAGAGAGAAAGTGTACAAATGCCACAGTCATAGCTAGGCTACTAAATGTTGCAGTCTGGCTTCGGGTTTTAAAGCTTGACAATGAATAACCGAACAACAAAACCTGCAACAAAACACCATGCAAAAGAGAAACATGGCCTACTACAGCAAAATTTGAGCAGTAGTGTCACGCGTGCTCCCTCTCTGGCCTCTCGGTCACCAGGCTGCTCGTTATGGCACACACCTGTCTGTCACCATCGTGATGGCATCAGCGCATAATGACACTCACCTGGATTCCATCACCTCCTTGATTACATGCCCTATATATGTCACTCCCGTTGGTTCCTTTCCCAGACGTCATTGTTTCAGTTTTCCATCTGTGAATTGTTCTGTATTATGTTTAATTAATTTATGAAAACACGCCATGAAATTGCTTCCCGACTCTCAGCGCACACTCTTCCAGAATAACTTCTCACCAAAGGGATGTATCAGGGAGTTTTTGTTTTGTGTTTGAGGTGATGTCGGGTCTGGGTGTCAGAACCGGAACTACATGGGAGACCTCGGCTAGTTTGTCGGATTCCCATGCATCGGCAGGTTCAACGGGTTACCCTGCCCCAAGCAGGCTCGACAGGCTCCCATGCCTCAACCGAGACAACCGGGGAGGTCTTAGCCAGCTCATCAGCCTCAGCCGTTCGTCAGGTTTCTGCGCCTCAGCGGAGGTGACCGGTTCGCTCCTGATCCCCAGGGTCATCGTATTGGTTGGCGTCCTGCAGCAGATGCGGCACGTCGTGGC
This sequence comes from Oncorhynchus masou masou, assembly GCF_036934945.1. Classification (NCBI taxonomy): domain Eukaryota; kingdom Metazoa; phylum Chordata; class Actinopteri; order Salmoniformes; family Salmonidae; genus Oncorhynchus; species Oncorhynchus masou. The sequence continues at coordinate 16,210,413 of NC_088240.1, read as the reverse complement.
GGCTCCCTCTCTGGCCTCTAGGTCACCAGGCTGCTCGTTATGGCGCACACCTGTCACCATCGTGATGCGCATAATGACACTCACCTGGACTCCATCACCTCCTTGATGACCTGCCCTATATGTCACTCCCTTTGGTTCTTTCCCCAGGCGTCATTGTTTCAGTTTCCTGTCTGCGTTGTTCGTGTTTCTTATTTTGTATTACGTTTCATTTATTAAAACACTCACTCCCCGAACTTGCTTTCTGACTCTCAGCGCACATCGTTACAAGTAGCCCTGGCCACTCAACTACAATACATTGCAAAGGATAGACATATTATTTGTCGCTTTTGTTTTAATATATGAAAATGCTATATACAGCATCCTACGTACATACACTGAACAATATAAACAGAACAATTTAACATATTTTACTGAGTTAGTTCAGGAAATCAGTCAATTGAGAGAAAGAATTTAGGCCACAATCTGAGTATCACATGACTAGGAATTCAGATATGCATATGTTGGTCACAGTTATCTTAACAAATGTCAGTATCTGGAGGGCCCACTATTTGCCCAATGCAGCGTGACACATCTCCTTCTCATAGAGTTGATCAGGCTGTTGATTGTGGAATGTTGTCCGACTCCTCTTCAATAGCTGTGCGAAGATGCTGGCGGGACCTGGAACACACTGTCGTACACGTCGATCAAGAGCATCCCAAACATGCTCAATGGGTGATATGTCTGGTGGGTATGTAGGCCATGGAAGAACTGAGACATTTTCAGCTTCCAGGAATTGTGTACAGCGATGGGGCTGTGCATTATCATGCTGAAACGTGAGGGGAGCGAATGGCAAGACAATCGGATTTATTTAACTAGGCAAGTCAGTTAAGAACAACTTCGTATTTTCAATGACGGCCTAGGAACAGTGGGTTTACTGCCTTGTTCGGGGGCAGAACGCGTGTACAATATAGAAGGGTAGTAAGTGGACATTCTGAACCTTGAGTCCAGATTTGTACCTTGTCAGCTGGGGGATTCAAACTTGCAACCTTTCATTTACTAGACCAATGTTCTAACCACTAGGCTAACCTGCCGCCCCAACGGGCCTCAGGATCTCGTCATGGTGTCTCTGAGCATTCAAATTGCCATCGATAAAATGCAATTGTGTTGTTGTCCGTAGCGTATGCCTGCCCATACCCAAACCCCACCGCCACCATGGGGCACTCTGTTCACACTGAGGTCAAAACAGATTGAGATTGGATATTCGCCTGTAGTTTTCCTTACGTCCACCAACAGCAGTTAGGGACCATCAACATAGTGACAAATCAAAAGTGTGTACAATATAGAAGGGTAGTCAGTGGACATTCTGAACCTTGTTTGAGTCCAGTAGGTCACATGACCAAGGAGCTATTGAAATTAGAAACATTGAAAAACATTGAAAACTTATGTGAAATTGTGTGAGATAAATGGACAATCTAAAGGGTGTGCAATGTGTAGGCCCCTTGAGTGTACATTCTGAACCTTGTTGGAAGTCAGTAGGTCACATGACAAAGGAGCTATTGAAATTTGAAAGTTTGAAAAATTAATGTAAGTATGTGTGAGATGAAAATGGACAAACTAAAGGGTGTGCAATGTGTAGGCCCACTGAGTGCACATTCTGAACCTTGTTTGAAGTCAGTAGGTCACATGACCAAGGAGCTATTTAAAAAAAAAAGAAAAAAAGAATGTAAAATCGTGTGAGATGAAAAGGGACAAACTAAAGGGTGTGCAATATAGAAGGGTAGTCAGTGGACATTCTGAACCTTGTTTGAGTCCAGTAGGTCACATGATCAAGGAGCTATTGAAATTAGAGGCATTGAACAACTAATTAATGTAAAATTGTGAGATAAATGGACAAACTAAAGGGTGTGCAATGTGTAGGCCCCTTGAGTGTACATTCTAAACCTTGTTTGAAGTCAGTAGGTCACATGACCCCTTGGCTATTGAAATTCAAAGGTAAAAAAAAAAATGTACTTTGTTGATGCTCCCTAACTTATTCAACTAGGAATACACAATGCTGCTCACATTTCCATGTTTATTAGTTTTACAAAACGAATTAATGTCCAAATCGTGAAATTAAGACCTGTGTAATGTTGTGGACAATTTTTCCAACATCATGACACTTATTTGGAGTCTGTGGCTCAAGTAGTTCGAAAGTTATTGAGGTTTGAAAGTAGAATATCTGTTGAATATCCAATCTGAAACTGTCTTTACCTCGTTTCTGTTCACAACATTGACATCAGCAAACCGCTCACCCACACATTGTCATACACGCTGTCTGCCATCTACCAGGTACAGTTGAAACTGGCAAAAGTGAGCTTTTGACACCTGAAGTCAGGTCAAGACCCTGGTGAGGACGACGAGCACGCAAATGAGCTTCCCTAAAACGGCTTCTGACATTTTGTACAGAATTGATTCAGTTGGGCAAAACCACAGTTTCGTCAGCTGTGCAGTTGGCTGGTCTCAGATGATCCTGCAGGTGAAGAAGCCGGATGTGGAGGTCCTGGGCTGTCGTAGTTACACGTGGTCTGCGGTTGTGAGGCTGTTGGAAGTACTGCCAAATTCTCTAAAACTATGTTTTATGGTTGAGAAATGAACATTACATTTTCTGGCAACAGCTCTGCTGGACATTCCTACAGTCAGCGTGCCAATTACACACGCCCTCAAAACTTGAGGCATCTGTGGCATTGTGTTGTATGACAAAACGGCACACCTTTGTTGTCCCCAGCACAAGGTGCATCTGTCAAATCAAATCCAATTTTATTGGTCACATACACATGGTTAGCAGATGTTAATGTGAGTGTAGCGAAATGCTTGTGCTTCTAGTTCCGACCGTGCAGTAATATCTAACAAGTAATCTAACAAATTCACAACGACTACCTCATACACACAATGTAAGTGGATGGAATAAGAATATGTACATATAAATATATGGATGAGCGATGGCCGTGTGGCATAGGTAAGATGCAATAGATGGTATAAAATACAGTATATACATATGAGATGAGTAATGTAGGATATGTAAACATTATTGAAGTGGCATTATTTAAAGTGACTAGTGATACCATTATTAAATACATTTTTAAAGTGGCCAGTGATTTGAGTCTGTGTAATGATCATGGTGTTTAATCAGATTCTTGATATGCCACACCTGTCAGGTGAATTTAATATCTTGGCAAATGAGAAATGCTCACTAACAGGAATATGAGCAAATTTGTGCACAACATTTGAGAGAAATAAGCTTTTAGTCCATATTAAACATTTCTGGAATCTTTTATTTCAGCTCATGAAAAAAGGGACCAACACTACATGTTGCGTTTATATCTGTTTGTTCAGTGTAAGTGAACATTATAAAGGGACATTGTTTTATTTGAAAAAAATATGTCCAGTTTGGGTCGTAGTTGGACGGTTTATTGCCAAAACAAATAGGTATGTCTGGCCCGAGTTTGACACCCTGGGCTAGCCTATCAATTTATGTAACTCGCTATTTATTTAGCAAGCTAAAGACACACAGTATAACCATTAGCTAGCTAGCTAGCTGCTGGGAGGATGTAATGTCAATGGAGGAGTGGGTGAGTAACCAACGTTTTCCCCTCATATCGTTTTTGTTGGCTATAGCTAGAGATGCTGCGGGTGTTAATCTCTTCTTTTTCAATCAAATGTATCTGGCAGTATAACTGGAATCTGATGGAATAGCCCACATCTACTTCATCGGCCACCCAGACATCTTTGTCTTTTTCTCATGAGCCTAATAAATTGGTACAGTAATACTTGCACGGGCAGAAATGAGCATTAAAGCCCATGCCACCAGAGGGCAGTACATCTACATCAGAGAGTTCAACATTGCCTCAACCCAGAACCAAATCTCAGGATTATAGAACCATTGCTTGGGACAGTGTAAAAACAAAACATTACAAATAAAGTTGTATCATACCTAATTAAGTTGATATTGACCATTATATTCCTCCTGTCACGTGGATCACATATTCTTGTTAACTTTCCGACTGAAGAGCGCTACAGAGTACATCACTTCCTGCCATCTAGGACCTCAATACCAGGCGGTGTTAGAGGAACGCCCAAAAAATTGTCAAAGACCCTTGCCACCCTAGTCATAGTATGTTCTCTCTGCTACTACAAGGCAAGCGGTACCGGAGCGCCAAGTCTAGGTCCAAAAGGCTCCTTAACAGCTTCTACCCCCAAGCTATAAGACTGCTGAACAATTAATCAAATGGCCACCCAGACTATTTGCCTTGACCCCCCCCCCCCCCGTTTACACTGCTGCTACCTGCTGTTTATTATCTATGCATAGTCACTTTACCCCTACCTACATGTACATATTACCTCAATTACCTCGACTAACCTGTACGCCCACACATTGACACATTGACACATTGACACATTGACTCTGTATATTGCCTTGTTATTTGTATTTTATTGTAACTTTTTTTTGAACTGTAGTTTATTTAGTCAATATTTTCTTAACTCTTTTTCTTCTTAACTACATTGCTGGTTAAGGACTTGTACATTGCCTTGCAAAAGTATTCATCCCCCTTGGCGTTTTTCCTATTTTGTTGCATTACAACCTGTAATTATAATGGAATTTTATTTGGATTTCATGTAATGTACATACACAAAATAATCACAGGTGAAAAAAAAAAAAAAACTTGTTTAAAAAAAAAATGTTAACATTTAAAATGGAAAAGTGGTGCATGCATATGTATTCAGCCCCTTTGCTATGAAGCCCCTAAATAAGATCTGGTGCAACCAATTGCCTTCAGAAGTCTCATAATTAGTTAAATAAATTGTGTGCAATCTAAGTGTCACATGATCTCAGTATATATACACCTGTTCTGAAAGGCCCCAGAGTCTGCAACACCACTAAGCAAGGGCACCATGAAGACCAAGGGGCACCATGAAGACCAAGGAGCTCTCCAAACAGGTCTGGGACAAAGTTGTGGAGAAGTACAGATCAGGGTTGGGTTATACAAAAATATCAGAAACATTGAACATCCCATGGAGCACCATTAAATCCATTATGAAAAAATTGAAAGAATATGGCACCACAACAAACCTGCCAAGAGAGGCCTGCCCACCAAAACACACGGACCAGGCAAGGAGGGCATTAATCAGACAGGCAACAAAGAGACCAAAGATAACCCCGAAGGAGCTGCAAAGCTCCACAGCAGAGATTGGAGTATCTGTCCATAGGACCACTTTAAGCCGTACACTCCACAGAGCTTGGGTTTACGGAAGAGTGGCCAGAAAAAAAGCCATTGCTTAAAGAAAGAAATAAGCCAAACGGCATGTGGGAGACTCCCCAAACATATGGAAGGAGGTACTCTGGTCAGATTTTTGGCCATCAAGGAAAACACTATGTCTGGTGCAAACCCAACATCTCCCATCACCCCGAGAATATCATCCCCACAGTGACAGCATCATGCTGTGGGGATGTTTTTCATCGGCAGGGACTGGGAAACTGGTCAGAATTGAAGGAATGATGGATGGTGCTAAATACAGGGAAATTCTTGAGGGACACCTGTTTCAGTCTTCCAGAGATTTGAGACTGGGACGGAGGTTCACCTTCCAGCAGGACAATGACCCTAACCACACTGATAAAGCAACACTCGAGTGGTTTAAGGGGAAACATTTAAATGTATTGGAATGGCCTAGTCAAAGCCCAGACCTCAATCCAATTGAGAATCTGTGGTATTACATAAAGATTGCTGTACACCAGCGGAATCCATCCAACTTGAAGGAGCTGGAGCAGTTTTGCCTTGAAGAATGGGCAAAAATCCCAGTGGCTAGATGTGCCAAGCTTATAGAGACATACCCCAAGAGACTTGCAGCTGTAATTGCTGAAAAAGGTGGCTCTACAAAGTATTGACTTTGGGGGGTGAATAGTTATGCAAGCTCAAGTTCTGTTTTTTTTTGTGTTATTTCTTGTTTGCTTCACTCCCAAAAATATTTTCAAAGAGGTAGGCATAGAAAAAATGCCAAGGGGAGTGAATACTTTCGCAAGCTACTGTAAGTAAGCATTTCACGGTATTTGGCGCATGTGACAAATAAAATTTGATTTCTTTGGCAAAGGAACCTCTCCTCTGTCCATCTGGACACTGTGAGGCTAAAAAGTAAGGTAAACAAACAGTTTCAGATCAGTTATTTTCAGATTGACACGTTTCTATGGAATAATAAAGTACATTATGTCAAAAACGTGATTTTCCCGTGTTTTATATTTTCAGACTGAGGTTGGAATAATACTGTATAATTGTGAAAATGACGATAATGCTGTTTTCGTGCAAGAACTGTTTGAATAGACTGTAAAATTTCTGCCTGTTTTGGTGGGATAGAGTTTTGGCCTGCCTGGCGACATCACCTGGTGGTATAAATGAATAGACTGGTATAAATTAATAGACCAATAACAAAAATAGTTTCAAACCTCTCTGCCAATAACAGCTAGTTTTCATGTTATATATCTCTCCCATTAGGCTCATCCAATTAGGCCCCTTACTCAGACCACTTATAGACAGTCCTAGCAAAGTTCTTGCTTGCGAAATTGCTCTTTGCTAAGAAGCTACACTACATGACTAAAAGTATTTGGTCACCTGCTCGTTGAACATCTCATTCCAAAATCATGGGCATTAATATGGAGTTGGTCCTTCTCAGATGGCAGAAAAGGGGGGCTGTGTTGGAACATTGCTGAGGGGACTTGCTTCCATTCAGCCACAAGCATTAGTGAGGTCGGACGCTGGTGTTGGGCGATTAGGCCTGGCTCGCAGTCGGCGTTCCAATTCATCCCAAAAGTGTTCGAAGGGGTTGAGGTCAGGGCACTGTGCAGGCCAGTCAAGTTATTCCATATCGATTTTGACAAACCATTTCTGTATGACCTTGCTTTGTGCACGGGGGCATTGTCATGCTGAAACAGGAAAGGGCCTTCCACAAACTGTTACCACATAGTTTGGAAGCACAGATTCTTGGAATGTCATTGTATGCTCTAGGGTTAATATGTCCCTTCACTGGAAATAAGGGGCTGAGCCCGAACCATGAAAAATAGCCCCAGACCATTATTCCTCCTCCACCAAACTTTACAGTTGGCACTAAGCATTGGGGCAGGTAGAGTTCTCCTGTATCCGCCAAACCCAGATTTGTCTTTCGGACTGCCAGATGATAAAGCGTGATTAATCACTCCAGAGAATGTGTTTCCACTGCTCCAATGGTGTTGTGCTTTACACCACTCCAGCTGACACTTGGCATTGCAAACACATGGTGATCTTAGGCTTGTGTGCGCCTGCTCGGCCATGGAAACCCATTTCATGAAGCTCACGACGAACAGTTCTTGTTCTGATGTTGCTTCCAGAGGCAGTTTGGAACTCGGTAGTGAGTGTTGCAAACGAGGACAGATGTTTTTTATGCGCTACGCGCTTCAGCACTCGGTGGTTCCATTCTGTGAGCTTGTGTGGCCTACCACTTTGTGGCTGAGCCATTGTTGCTGCTAGACTCCACTTAACAATACCAGCACTTTCAGTCGACCAGGGCAGCTCTAGCAGGGCAGACATTTGACTAACTGACTTGTTGGAAAGGTGTCATCCTATGACGGTGCCACGTTGAAGGTCCCTGAGCTCTTCAGTAAGGCCATTCTCCTGCCGATGTTTGTCTATGGAAACGGCATGGTTGTGCGCTCAATTTTATACACCTGTCAGCAAAGGGTATGGCTGAAATAGCCAAATAAACTAATTTAAAGTGGTGCCCACATACACTATATACACAAAAGTATCTGTTAATTTTCGACAATTTTAATTGAAAAAAATAACAGTAAGGTACTTAATATTAAACAGGCCGTCATTGTAAATAATAATTGGTTCTTAACTGACTTGCCTAGTTAAATAAAGGTTAAATTAATCAATTAAAAATATATAGAATGATTTGATATTGCGTTAAAACTGCTGCATTTTGGGATTGCCTTATTCTTTTAGGATTGTGAAATTCGGTTTTAGTGGTATGTATGTCCTTATGTGTGTGTGTCATCAGAACTAGCCCACAGGGACATTTCATAAACAAAGAATGAATGAGAGCAGATTAAAGCAGCAGAGAAAACCTTAATGTTTGTAGGGGACAGAGGGGGCTAAATAGATCTTTCTCTATAAAGTGTATGACTACGTGTGTTAAACATCTGCTCATCTCGGCCAATATCCCACAATCGGAGCTGGCTGCAGTCCTTCCTCCCTCAAATTTCTTCCCATAGGCTAGCCTATTCTCTCGGGCCGCAATCACACGCTATTGGACCGGTCAGGTGACAGGCTTTGGGGAAGCTGGCCAGCCTCGTTCTCGCTTTCCATCATTTAACACGCCATCGCCAACCGGGAGTGCACGGGATCGGGATAGAGCATCGGATTTATCGGAATATTTTCCAGATATCGGACAAAACTGATTTAGGGTCAACGGCATGGGCGAGCGAGCGGCATTTCTGCTGTTATGGGTTGCGACCTTGACGCTGGCATCTGAGGTAAGAAAAGGGGAGAACAGGTCAGCGTTCTTCGTGTATCGGGCAAAGCACGAACCTCCATAAGCTAGTTCCCGTCCCTGTAGCAGCGGAGGATAAGGGTGAACTGAAGGCAGGAGGAGTGAAAATAACGGAATTCAGACCCACGGTGAATCAGGATTGCATTTGGAGGCAGAAAGATATGTTACTAAATTATAAAATTCTACAATGTTTTTAAGGCACAATACGCTAAACACCATAGGTTTTAATGCGATTACTAGGCTACATTTCTCATCTTTTTCCAACCTCTCCATATTTCTGCTAATTGCAGCCTGCGTAGTAGTGTCGAGAATAGCTTGTTTTTATCTACCTCATAGCCTTAACTAGCTTTGGAGTGGAATATCCAAATGCGTAAAGCAAAAACATTCAACATTTCTTTTTAGGCCTATAATTGCCCTACCATTGAATCTGTCAACGACACTGGATTGACAGTTTGGCACTAGATTACATGGACCTGGAATGTCAAAATAAAGTATTGGTCCGTTTCTCTACTGACAGACTACTCATTTAGCCTATGCGAAAATATTAGGGCCTTGCTATATTGTGAGGTTGCGTTGTACAATGGTGGTAAACGTATGCTGGCGTGTATGAATTAGTTGGAGTCCGTTGCAAAACGTTTCGTCTGTTACAAACGTTTTGCAACGGAAACAATTTACCATTTACTCTAGGAAGCAAACAGAGCAAAAAAACGGGGAGGGACATACCAGATTTTGTCCAATAGAAAATATAGCTTCCGTTGCAAAACGTTTTCCGTTTCGAGTAAACAATTTCCTTTGCAAAATGTTTTGCAACGGAATCTGACTAATGAATACACCCCGCATTTTGTATTTTTCACGGGTGTGATCCTTTTCAGGAATATTGAACAGATTAGGCTAGACTCGCGTTTAGACCTGATAAACAACATAATTAAGCCTACGGACCATGAAGCAGTCTATTATCATTTTAAGGTTGTCGACCGGTTCAACTGCAAGCGACGCTGCAACCCATGGGTTATCAATGGGGATATCAATACCCCCCCCCCAACAAAAAAAATCGGTGCCTAAAATTAACCTACTATGAAAATGCAATTCTATTGCAATGATAGGCTATCTGCTTATCAACATCAAATGAAGGACCAACAAGTTACATCCTTTGGGCATTTTACACTTTAGCCTTAACTAGTGTAGGTCCTCCCAGTGAGCACGTCCGACACCTGATGTACATGGACATTGAAAAGTTGTAAAAATGTGTTCCGTCCACCCTGGCCTTGATTTCAATGTCCACAGACGTCCGGCCCAGACCGGCCTCGATTTGTCCCGATCATAGACATTTATGATTTGGTTCTGACAATAATAGATGTCTTTGTTTCACAAGTTTGGACAGTACAGTAGGGCATAGCAGAGTAATAGTTCGGTACAGTAAATGCGTATTTTCAACTTCCAGAAATGATGTTGTTTCATCTTTCGCTCAGAGCCAAAATTCAACCCGTTTAGCTTTGTATGTTGGATTCTATTTCAACGTCTTTTCAACATAATTATGCTCACTGGGTTACTACAAATGCTGTGACCCATTTTCAAATCTCTGTTAGATTCACATAGCAGGGTTTATTTTAGTCTATAAATCAGTTTGTGCCTACTCCTTTTGAGAGTGAAGACACACTGTTGCTTTTCCGATACAAGGAAATATGGAACTGCTGTGCATATGGATACTTATTGAACAGACATTAACATGATACAATGTTGCATTTGCCACATAACCGGCCAGTGGATGCTGGTGGGTTATGTGGAGTGGAGAATGGAAAAGAGTGAAGCTTGACACAAGCAAGATGGCGTCAGTGCTGCAGTGCTGAGATACACGGTGGCTAGACGGCACTGAGGTTGCTGTTTTTAACAGCGCATTATTCGATTTAAGAGTTATGACACAGCATCAAATTGTCTATGTTCGTGAGTAAAGCCTCAAAATGGGCCTGGGTCGATAGTAGTAGCTTCTGTTGTATCTAGACTGTTTTACGCCATTCCTTGGTGCCTTGACTGTAAGCATAAAACCAACAAGATAATTGCACTGTAAACTAGTAAACAAAGTGTGCATACCAGAACAGTCGGTCAACCCCGACATGCTAAAAGACATGGACAAGTCTCTGTTTGACAGCTGCTCTATTAGGAACGTAAAACAATGTGTTTAAAGTTTTCTTATCATCTTTATATAATTTTGAAGGTGTTTAGGGAAAGAATAGTCTACTTTGGTTGCAGTGTGTGTTCGTACGTATGTGTTTGTTTTGTGTACCTGTAACTGATGGAGAAAGAAAAGCACAACTGTAGGCACATTTTACTTGGCCACACTAAGTAGCCTAATCATTAGCAACATCACCAATAAAAACCCAATCTGGCCTCCCGAGTGGCGCAGCGGTCCAAGGCACTGCATCACTACAGCCTGCGGTTCGATCCCAGGCTGTGTCACAACCGGCCGTGACCGGAAGTTCCATATGGCGGCGCACAATTGGCCCAGCGTTGTCCGGGTTTGGCCGTCATTCTAAATAAGAATTTGTTCTGACTTGCCGATGTGAAATAGCTAGCTAGTTAGCGGTGGTGCACGCTAATAGTGTTTCAGTCGGTGACGTCACTTGCTCTGAGACCTAGAAGTAGGTGTTCCCTTTGCCCTGCAAGGGCCGCGGCTTTTGTGGTGCGATGGGAAACGATGCTTCGAGGGTGACGGTTGTTGATGTGTGCAGAGGGTCCCTGGTTCGAGCCCAGGTTGGGGCGAGGAGAGGGATGGAAGTAATACTGTTACATTGAAACTGTTGACCCAGATCACAGGTTGCTGCGGAAAAGGAGGTCAAAGGGGTTGAGTGTAACGGATGTGAAACGGCTAACTAGTTAGCAGCGTGCGCGCTAATAGCGTTTCAATCGGTGACGTCACTCGCTCAGAGACCTAGAAGTAGTTGTTCCCCTTGCTCTGCAAGGGCCGCAGATTTTGTGGCGCGATGGATAATGATGCTTCGTGAGTGACTGCTTGATGTATGCAGAGGGTCCCTGGTTCGAGGCGAGGAGAGGGACGGAAGCTATACCGTTACACCTACTTACATAAAGGTTACACAAACACACACTGACCACGAAGTTATTTTGTTGCCGTTTACGTACGTCCCCATTACCAGGGACTGTAGTTGTCTCGCACACCTTCAGTGCTGGTCATAAAAAGTGCTAGCTAGATCATGGATGCAAACAATGTTCTTCCCCAAAAACATAGCAAAACAACAATCTGTTTCAGTAGCTATAGTTAGCTAGATGTCATCATCTAAAATCACCCGAATTCATAAGACAGTTCTTATTTGATTAATGGTGGTCGGACACATCTATGTGAAGCTAGCCACAATAAGGATTAGCCACAGTAGTGGACTTTAGCCTTCAAAATAAACTTATGTCTTTGACAGTGAAGCAAATTAATACAAATAGTATAATTATGCTATAATTGAATAGATCATGCTAAACGAGGTTGGAATGTTATATATAATCAACTAAAGACAATATTTTGTTAATTAGACAAAAATGTGTTGAAATCACATTGCGTTGGGGGCATACTTATTTCACTCAAATCAAATATATTTCTCACACACATGGTTAGCAGGTGTTAATGCAAGTGTAGAGAAATGCTTGTGCTTCTAGTTCCGACCATATATTATTTGTAGATTTTTGTTTCATCAGAGTAATATAACCTAACAATTTCACAACAACTACCTTGTACACACAAGTGTAAAGGAATTAATACGAATATGTAAATACAAATATATAAATGAGTAATGGCCGTAAGGCATAGGCAAGATTCAGTAGATGGTATAGCGTACAGCATATACATATGAGATAAGTAGGGTATGTAAACATTATATAAAGTGGTATTGTTTAAAGTGGCTAGTGATGCATTTAATTACATCAAGAGGGTATGTAAACATTATATAATATAAAGTGGCAAGTAATAAATTGATTACATACATTTTTCCATTATTAAAGTGGCTAGAGTTGAGTCAGTATGTTGGCAGCAGCCACTCAATGTTAGTGATGGCTGTTTAACAGTCTGATGGCTTTGAGATAGAAGCTGTTTTCAGTCTCTCGGTCCCAGCTTTGATGCACCTGTACTGACCTCGCCTTCTGGATGATAGCGGGGTGAACAGGCAGTGGCTCGGGTGGTTGTTGTCCTTGATGATCTTTTTGGCCTTCCTGTGACATCGGGTGGTGTAGGTGTTCTGGAGGGCTGGTAGTTTGCACCCGGTGATGCGTTGTGCAGACCTCACTACCCTATGGAGAGCCTTACGGTTATGGGCGGAGCAGCTGCCGTACCAGGCGATGATGCAGTCCGACAGGATGCTCTCGATTGTGTATCTGTAAAAGTTTGTGTTTTTGGCGACAAGCTGAATTTCTTCAGCCTCCTGAGGTTGAAGAGGCGCTGCTGCACCTTCACCACACTGTCTATGTGGGTGGACCACTTCAGTTTGTCCTTGATGTGTACGCCAAGGAACTTAACTCTCCACCCTCTCCACTACTGTCCCGTTAATGTAGATAGGGGGCTGCTCCCTCTGCTGTTTCCTGAAGGCCACTATCATCTCCTTTGTTTTGTTGACCGCCTGGGGGCGGCCCGTCAGGAAGTCCAGGACCTAGTTGCACAGGGTGGGATCGAGACCCAGGGTCTCAAGCTAAATGACGAGTTTTGAGTGTACTATGGTGTTAAATGCTGAGCTGTAATCGATGAACAGCATTCTTACATAGGTATTCCTCTTGTCCAGGTGGGTTAGGGCAGTGTGATGGCGATTGCGTAGTCTGTGGATCTAATGGGGCGGTAAGCAAATTGGAGTGGGTCTCAGGTGTCAGGTAGTGGAGGTGATATGGTCCTTGACTAGTCTCTCAAAGCACTTCATGATGACGAAGTGAGTGCTACAGGGCAGTAGTCATTTAGCTCCGTTACCTTAGCTTTCTTGGGAACAGGAACAATGGTGGCCCTCTTGAAGAATGTGGGGACAGCAGACTGGGATAAGGATTGATTGAATATGTCGGAAGTTTACAAACATCTTTGCCAATTACATTTAAACTCAGTTTTTCATAATTCCTGAAATTTAATCCCAGTAAAAATTCCCTGTTTTAGGTCAGTTAGGAGCATCACTTTATTTTAACAATGTGAAATGTTGGAATAATAATAGTGATTTAATTATACTTGTATTTCTTTCATCACATTCCTTCCACAAGCTTCCCACAATAAGTTGGGTGAATTTTGGCCCATTCCTCCTGACAGAGCTGGTGTATCTGAGTCAGGTTTGTAGGCCTCCTTGCCTGCAAATGCTTTTTCAGTTCTGCCCACAAATTTTCTATAGGATTGAGGTCAGGGCTTTGTGATGGCCATTCCAATAACTTGACTTTGTTATCTTTAAGCCATTTTGCCACAACTTTGGAAGTATGCTTGGGGTCATTGTCCATTTGGGAGACCCATTTGCATCCAAGCTTTCCTGATGTTGCTTCAATACGTCCACATAATTTTCCTGCCTTCATGATGCCATCTATTTTGTGAAATGCACCAGTCCCTCCTGCAGCAAAGCACCCCCACAACATGATGCTGCCACCCCCGTGCTTCACGGTTGGGATGGTGTTCTCTGGCTTGCAAGCCTCCCCCTTTTTCCTCCAAACATAACAATGGTCATTATGGTCAAACAGTTATATTTTTGTTTCATCAGACAAGAGAACATTTATCCAAATAGTATGACCTATGTCCCCATGTGCAGTTGCAAACTGCAGTCTGGCTTTTTATGGCGGTTTTGGAGCAGTTGCTTCTTCCTTGCTGAGCGGCCTTTCAGGTTATATCAACATAGGACTCGTTTTACTGTGGATATAGATACTTTTGTGCCTGTTTCCTCCAGCATCTTCAGAAGGTCCTTTGCTGTTGTTCTGGGATTGATTTGCACTTTTCGCACCAAAGTACATTCATCTCTAGGAGACAACGCGTCTCCTTCCTGAGCGGTATGACGGCTGCGTGGTCCTATGGTGTTTATACATGCGTACTATTGTTTGTACAGATGAATGTGGTACCTTCAGGCATTTGGAAATTGCTCCTAAGGATGAACCAGGCTTGTGGAGGTCTACAATTTTCATTCTGCGGTCTTGGCTGATTTCTTTTGATTTTCCCATGATGTTAAGCAAGAGGCACTGAGTTTGAAGCTCGGACTTGAAATACATCCACAGGTACACCTCCAATTGACTCAAGTGTATGTAAACTTCTGAATTCAACTGGATATCTCATTAAGTCTGGATTTTTAAGCCTCCATATATACAATGGTTCTAATGTGTCCATGATATTCGTAATTTCCCAAATAGCTTGAAGGTGTTTTCATTTATGATCCGTTGGGGTACTTAAAACTGTATTCTTATCTCCCACCATAATAATAGTCATTTGTTGCTTGTGAGCTCGAGAGATTAGTATATATCATATAGAAGAAGTGTGGATCATCATTATTTGGACCATATAGATTAGCAACATCTGTTTATCGTCCAATTGCATGTTTTAAAATGATCCACCTTCCTTTCCGATCTGTTTGGACAGTTTGCACATTCTGATCAAAATTGTTATTAATTAATATGATCACCCCTTTTGAGATTCTTTGCCCATGACAGAAATATACTTCTCCCTCCCAGTCCTTTTTCCATATAACCTCATCTGTAATTGGAGAGTGAGTTTCCTGTAAACAATAGATATTATGTTCCTCCTCTTTGAGCCAGGTAAAGACTGATTATAAAAATGACAATCTGCTAAGCCATTACAATTATAACTAGGTGTACTTATTTCACCACTTACCGTAATGAGATACAAGTTTCAATATTACTTACCATAATATATGCCTGTACACGTACTACCAAAAAGTAGTAGACACCCAGAATTGATCCACACTTACCAATACTACCAGTATCAATGTCTGACATCTACCCATGTAGCTGTACCATAATATATGCACTGCTAAACATGCTGCAACTGACTCTAAGTAAACCTCCAATTGTCTTGCAAACGCCTCCCCCATCCCAGAAGGGGGTGTTGTCCCTGATACTGACATACCACCCCCGTACCCATAACACACCTTTAGCGTCCTAAAACACGCCTTCAACCGCCGATTGGCATGGTCCAGGTAAGAAATCGGGACTGTTGCATAAACTTGTTTGTATGCTGCCACCCCTCAAGCGCCCAGCCATAAACCCTATAAGCCTATGGCATGACCACGAGAGGAGAATCCTCTTTAGGAATTAGCCATATAACAAATAAAAAACGGAGTGAATGAATATAAATAAATGCATTCGGTTGTACTGAGGACAATAAGACCTAATAAACAAATACCCAGACAACAGCAAAATGTGGAACATAATACTACTAACAATAATAAATGATTATATCCTCATGACTGTCATAAAAACAGTGATGCACAAATATCCATATACAGCTGCTCATTATTGGCTCTCTTTGCAAGTTGGCAGTTGTCAAATACAACAAAGGAAAGCCAAAATCTGCTGAAAATGATAGGCTCACTAAATCACATCCCTACAATCACAATGGAGGAAAGACATTCCTTAATTTCATTAGATCAGAATGCCAGTAAAATGAGATGAATAAATTGGAAACATGTTGTCAATTTCATCCCTGTTGATATTCTAGCATTGCAAATATAATTTGAGGAATCTGCAATAACTGCTGGGTGTCTGATTTATACATCCCAACACCCTTGCAAATAATACATAATCCTGACACTAAAGGACAAATAGGGAAAAATAATAATAAAACAATGTATGCAGAAATGGTAATTATAGTGATTTGTTGTATATCGTAACTTTAGATCTTTATAAAATATGATTCCAGGACATCCCCCTTTTGCACCAGGCTGTTCCAATGCCGTTCTACAAAACGTGGAAAAGGTGTGGAGGGAGAAAGCTAGAGCGTAGACAGAAGAAATAAGATCAAAATTGTCCGACACCATGGGAAAACATTCTGGCACACGAGACACCTGTGTTCGTGGACTAATCCACTGCAGGGGGAATGGCATAGCAGTATCACCAAGTACATTTACCGTTAATTCTCATCATTTCTAATCTACGTTTGTTTGGTTACTGTCATTTTGTTAATGCATTCGATATATTATTATTATTACAGTCTGACTGTTTTCACTGTAGGAGTTGACATGTTGTTTGCAGAGCGTACAACCTAGTGACACTTGTGTGAGAAGTTTAGATTTAATTCCATTTACGAGATGTCAATTTATTCATAGTTTTTTGTTTGGAGCGCTCCTGTCAATCATAAGGAAGGAAACGCACCTGATTAGGGATAGAATGAGGCCTCGGCTACGTGGTCTGCGTGCAAATGTAGACCTATAAATGTGTCTATTTGTGCCCTATTTATGAGGAGTATTTCTGTCTGTAATAAAGTCCTTTTGTGGGGGAAAAATCATTCTGATTGGCTGAGCCTGGCTCCCAACTGGGTAGACCTATGCCAACCCAGTCATGTGAAATCCATAGATGAATTAAGGCATAATGAATTTATTTAAATGTACTGATTTCCTTCTATGAACTGTAACTCAGTAAAATCTTTGAAACTGTTGCATGTTTTTTATTTTTGTTCAGTGTAGTTGATTTTATTCTAGCATAGGGTGTCTATATATGGAAAAAATACACATGTTGATCAATCGATTGGTCGAAAGAACAGACGACTCTAGTTCGATCAAGATTTTTTTTTGTCGGGGACAGCCCTACTGTAAGGGCACCTTGCCCTTTACTGATTGTTCGCGGCCTAGTAGTCTGATGGAGACAAAAAACAACTGTTTTTACCAAATATTGTTGTAATGCTGTGTATTAAGAACTAGCTTAGCATGTCAGAATTACTCAGTCATATTGTAACCTTTGATTCCCTGAAGAGCTGGTTGTTTATGTACAGCTTATCCAATACTAAGCGCACATTCTGTTTCTCTGCTCTGTCTTTTGAAAATGGGATAAAGGATATGTTGTCTCTTATTTCATGGGGGAGTTTTTCATTGATAGAGAATGGTGTGCCCTTCAACTCCCTACCCCTTTCCAACACGGCCACCTTCATCTTGTAATGTGAGAGTCGAGCAAGAATGGGTCAGGGTTTCTGGGGAACCCTTTGGCCAAAACGATGCGTCCTTTGGAAATCAATCTTATTCATTTTTAAGATTGTTTAGTAAAATCCTTCACCTTTTCTTCATTTTCATTCTCTTTCACTCACTTTATGACTTTGTCATGCTTCTGCATTTTTAGGTCAAGTAGCTCCACTTTCATTTTAGTGTTATCACTCAGGAGTTTCATCATTGATTTTAGGGAGTCTGTCGCTTTCAAACCTTTGTTTTCAGTCCTTATTTCTTCCGTTCACTTGTTGCTGTTATCCATTCCTACCTTGAGGGCCTCGATGTCCTCCATGACAACGGGCTGTAGATCAAGCTGTTGAGGCCTTATGTACATGCTTGCCATCAATGCACTGTCCTTTTTGGACATTGTTGTACCCGCATCCTCTTCCATTGTTATGTTTGATTGTTTGGAAGGACGTTTCTCCTCCTGTTTCGCTGGATTAAAAAATCTCTCTTGGTCACTTTGTCAATTCGATATGCTTGAAAAGCAAATCATCATAAGAAGTTCATCGTTTTCTGTTATCCGTAGTGTAATTAGTTATAGGCTAATTTCGCAGATTTTAAGATTCATTGGATGAGTTGTGCCCACCACGCCATCACATGCCACGTCATTTCCCCTCAGGGAAGGTGGTACTTACTCTCTGCTATAGTGCAGCCTCTCCTTGGGATGTCACCTTGCTGGAGATGGTGGGACCTGAAGTCAACTGTCTGTCACCTAGCGAGCTAGCTTGCTCTAGTCTCATGGTAGGCTATGGTTGGTACCAGAGTGCTAGTCAGCCAGTGGCAGGTATCAAATCCTGGCAGGGTTGGAACAAGACAAGCTACATAAACACAAGCTTCCTTTTTCCTAAGCATAACAGGCACTCTCAAGGTCTTAATCATGTGGAATGGGACTTCTGTTGTTACTCCTGTTCCAACTGACCCCCTCAATAACAAGGACTTTTCTTGGGATTGTTTTACCGCTTGCATGTCATATACTGTGTAATGTTGAGTGACCAAAACCAGGTTGGTCTGTGGCTGATCATGGTCAGTGGTACAGTTTAGAGGTCGACCGATTATGATTTTTCAACGCCGATACCGATTATTGGAGGACCCCAAAAAAGCCGATACCGATTAATCAGATGTTTTTTACATTTTTTTAAAATTTAATTTATTTGTAAGAATGACAATTACAACAATACTAAATGAACACTTATTTTAACTTAATATTATACATCAATAAAATCAATTTAGCCTCAAATAAATAATGAAACATGTTCAATTTGGTTTAAATAATGCAAAAACAAAGTGTTGGAGAAGAAAGTGAAAGTGCAATATGTGCCATGTCAGAAAGCTAATGTTTAAGTTCGTTGCTCAGAACATGAGAACATATGAAAGCTTATGGTTCCTTTTAACATGAGTCTTCAATATTCCCAGGTAAGAAGTTTCAGGTTGTAGTTATTATAGGACTATTTCTCTCTATAAGATTTGTATTTCATATACTTTGACTATTGGATGTTCTTATAGGCACTTTAGTATTGCCAGTGTAACAGTATAGCTTCCGTCCCTCTCCTCGCTCCTACCTGGGCTCGAACCAGGAACACATCAACAACAGCCACCCTTGAAGCAGCGTTACCCATGCAGAGCAAGGGGAACAACTACTCCAAGTCTCGGAGCGAGTGACTTTTGAAATGCTATTAGCGCGCACCCCGCCAACTAGCTAGCCATTTCACATCGGTTACACCAGCCTAATGTCGGGAGTTGATAGGCTTGAAGTCATAAACAGCGCAATGCTTGAAGCACAGCGAAGAGCTGCTGGCAAAATGCACGAAAGTACTGTTTGAATGAATGCTTACGAGCCTGCCATCGCTCAGTCAGACTGATCTATCAAATCATAGACTTAACTATAACATAATAACACACAGAAATACGACCCTTATGTCATTAATATGGTCGAATCCGGGAACTATCATCTCGAAAACAAAACGCTTATTCTTTAAGTGAAATACGGAACCGTTCTGTATTTTATCGAACGTGTGGCATCCCAAAGTGTAAATATTGCTGTTACATTGCACAACCTTCAATGTTATGTCATAATTACGTAAAATTCTGGCAAATTAGTTCGCAACGAGCCAGGCGGCCCAAGAAAGGCATTGATGTTTATGATTAGGTACACATTGGAGCAACGACAGTCTTTTTTCGCGAATGCACACCGCATCGATTATATGCAACGCAAGACACGCTAGATAAACTAGTAATATCATCAACCATGTGTAGTTAACTAGTGATTATGATTGATTGTTTTTTATAAGATTAGTTTAATGCTAGCTAGCAACTTACCTTGGCTTCTTACTGCATTCGTGTAACAGGCAGTCTCCTCGTGGAGTGCAATGAGAGGCAGGTGGTTAGAGCGTTGGACTAGTTAACTGTAAGGTTGCAAGATTGAATCCCAGAGCTGACAAGATAAAAATCTGTCGTTCTGCCCCTGAACAAGGCAGTTAACCCACTGTTCCTAGGCCGTCATTGTAAATAAGAATGTGTTCTTAACTGACTTGCCTGGTTAAATAAAGATTAAATAAAAAAAACGGCGTCCAAAAATACCGATTTCCGATTGTTATGAAAACTTGAAATCGGCCCTAATTAATCGGCCATTCCGATTAATCGGTCGACCTCTAGTACGGGTGCATGTACAATCTCTGTCCCATTCCCACTACTGTTACAGGGAATTCCTCCAAATTGTTCAGAGATCTGCATAGCCTGAGGAAGCCTGTGGAACCAGGACAGCCCTAGCTGACGATTGGTGGATTCAGGGAGGGTATCTGATCCTAGATCTGTGCTTAAGGGAAAAATCCACTCCATAAGCAGTGTCACTTGCCACATCATCATGATGTGAAATGCATAATTTGATGTAAAACGCATCATCATGAGGATGTGACAAATGAGACTACTTCTTGAAAGTCCAATATCTTGAGAAATGTTGGGACTGTATGAACAGTGGACTAATGAAAGAAATGCCAAAATATATAGGTGGATTTTTCCATGAATGGCAACTCCTGCATCAACCAGCACCTTAACCTAGTTCAGTGTGCTGACTCAGGCCTAGTGAATCTATGGTGAGTGTCTTCACTCCTGATGACCAGGTGGTGAATTAAGATTCTAGAAGGCACCAACACCTGCAACCCTTGCTAATGCTGTCTCCCTTTCCGTTGCCATACCAACATCGTTGCTGTTGACACCATCTTGGAAATGCTGCAGTCCTCTCCCCATCGCATCAGTTGGTTCTGGCATCCCACTACCACCTCATAATATCAACATCCATTCAGGCTCCTTAATGGATGATAACTATGGTTCATGTTTGTGTTCCTCATGTCAGCCATGTTCCTCGAGGGCCCCTTACAAATAAACTAGACAAATACTAAATTAACCAGTAGTGTCAAAGAGCTTCCCTGCAGGTAGGCAAGGACTGTCCCCGACAAAAAAACAAAATATTGTTTGATCGAGAGTCGTTGGTTCTTTTGAACAATCGATTGGTCCACATTTTCAAATGTGTATTTTTCCAAATATAGACACACCCTATGTTTGATTACAATCAACTATATTTCGTCTAATTTGCCTGAAGCTTTAAGCACTGCAATTTCAAATTACGACACAAATTACTAAAGAGGGAGCCAGAGATCAATATAGGCTAACCAGAATATAGCCTGCCCGATGCTGCTGGTCTTCACAGATTCTGCCTTTAATCTCCTGAAGTTGCTGGTAATAGGCTGCACCAGCGGTCGACAACCTTTTCCATTTGGAGTGCCAAGTTATGGTACCATTTCTACTGATTTTCATATGCACCTTTTCTTAGAACAGCTTCATTTCATTTATAAAAGTCTTCATATCTCAAAATCAATGGCATATGAGTAATCAAATTCTAAGTTAAAATGATACTTTTAGATTTGTAACATCTATTGCCAATATGTAAAAAAGAAATTGCCTACAAACTGGACAAGCTGGACCCAAGTTAAAATAACTTTTAACTTGGGTCCAGCTTGAAACTGGTGCTAGCAAACTTGCTGCATTGTATAACATATTCTAGGCCCCAGAGTTCCCTGGGCCTGTGAGCTCCGGACAGACAGACAGCTGTAGGCTATTTGCAGAAGTGATAGTAAGTAATCAGGCCTTTTTTATGGCATTTCCACCTGATCAGAACAATACATGTTTTCCCCTTAAATACTGAGTGGTTATCGAAAGGGAGAGTGCTGGAAAGATTTTTCAAATAGGCTATGTTGAGGAACTATTGTCATTCTCAGTGAATTTAAAAACCGACTAGGCCTAGTTCTATGCGTAATCGGGTGCGTGTCCTTACTCAAGATTGACAGCAGCGCTCTAAACAAAAAAACAATGAATAAACTGAAATGAAATAAACCAAGTGTCACCTACGTTGTGCGCTCTGCAAACATGTCCACTCCTACAATGACATAGGGAAGACTGTAATAATATATTGAATGCATTAACAGAAATGACTGTAACCAAACTAACATTGTAGATGAGAAATGCTAATTAACGGTAAATGTGTTACTGGTGAAGTCAGCTCCTCTCCTTGTTTGTTCTGCGATCGACGTCACCTCCTTTCTAGCCATCGCCGCCCCATTTTTCATATTTCCATTTTTTGTTTGTTTCTTCACTGTTTGTTTCTTCACTGCTGCTATAAGAAACAAAGGGCAACATACAGTGCCTTCGGAAAGTATTCAGACCCCATCAGGGACTGGGAGACTAGTAAAGATCAAGGCAAAGATGAACGGAGCAAAGTACAGAGATCCTTGATGGAGCAGGTTTTCCAGAGCTCTCGGGTCCTCCGACCGGGGCGACGGTTCACATTCCAACAGGACAATGATCCTAAGCACACAGCCAAGAAAACACAGAAGTGGCTTTGGGACAAGTCTCTGAATGTCCTTGAGTGGCCCAGGCAGGGTCCAGTCTTAAAGAGGATCTGCAGAGAAGAATGGGAGAATCCCCAAATGCAGGTGTACTAAGCTTGTGGCATCATACCCGAGAAGACTCAATCTGAAATCGGTGCCATAGGTGCTTCAACCGTACTGAGTAAAGGGTCGGAATACTTACGTTAATGTAATATCTCAGTTAATAAAAAAAACACACAAAAAACAGTTTAATCAATATTAGAACAAGGTTGTAACTTAACAAAAAGTCAAGGGGTCTGAAAACTTTCCCGAAGCACTGTATGTGTCCATCTATAACACTTATATTGCAGACAAAATGGAAACCATGAATATGGGGAGAAAATATATAGAATATACATGCAAGTTTGTGTGGTAATTTATCATTAACTGCTACACTACAGGCTGCAGAAATAACTAGGGCCTAGTTTTTTTTGTTTTTTTTTAATGAGTATCATCAATCTAGGAAATGGATCGTTGTGTTTGTCTTTTCGCAGGCCATTTACCAGCAAAATGGCAGCAGGCTTCTGTTTTGTTAGCTTGCGGCATCCTTCTTTTCCGATGTGCGCGAGACAAAAAGGAGAGCCAGACGGCCAGCTACAATGAAACTTCCTCCCATTGTATCACGGAACAAAAGGGAGTGGGGAAAAACAATGATCCCAGAATGCTTTGCGTTCAACTTTGTTGGAAAGTGCAAAGGCGGGGGGGGGGGTAGATGTGTATTTTGTGACTCTGGTTTAGATTTCGAGTGCACTTCAACTGCAAATAACGTTTTTAATCATTTATTTACAGTAATTTGACTCCCTCTGCACTCCTTCACTGCAGGTGCCTTCTGATGACTCGGTGGGTCTGCTGGCAGAGCCCCAGGTAGCCATGTTCTGTGGGAAATTCAACATGCATGTCAACGTTCAGAGTGGCAAGTGGGAGTCGGATCCCTTCGGCACCAAGAGCTGCATCGGAACCAAGGAGGGCATCCTGCAGTACTGTCAGGAGGTAGGAGGAGAGGGGGGATGAGAGGGAGGAGGGAGGGATAGGTGGGGGATGAGAGGGAGGAGGGAGGGATAGGTGGAGGAGGGAGGGATAGGTGGGAGAGGGAGGGGGAGGAGGGAGGGATAGGTGGGAGAGGGAGGGGGGAGGAGGGAGGGATAGGTGGGAGAGGGAGGGGCGAGGAGGGAGGGATAGGTGGGAGAGGCATCAGATGAGGGAGGGATAGGTGGGAGAGGCATCAGATGAGGGAGGGATAGGTGGGAGAGGCATCAGATGAGGGAGGGATGGGAGGGAGGGAGGGGGGATGGGAGGGAGGGTTGGGTGAAAGAAGGAAGGAGGGAGGCAGGGTTAGGTGAGGGAGGGAGGGAGGGGTAGGCGGGTGGAGGGAGAGGTTGGTTAGAGGGAGTGGTGGGAGGGAAGGAGAGGTGGGAGGGGGAGGGAGGGAGAGGGGTAGATGGAATGAAGGGCAGGAGAGGTGGGAGGGGCGGAGATGTGGGCGAGGGGTAGGTGAGAGACTGAAGGAGAGGTGGGAGGCAAGGGAGGGATAGGTGGGAGGAGAGGGAGAGGTGGGAGGGAAATTTGGGAGAGGGAGAAAAAAGCGAGTGGTAGGAGAGGGGGGAAAGGAGTGGAAGAGGGTGGGAAGATAGAAGGGTGGAAACAGAATGAGATTAGGGAGAGAAAAAGGAACAAGGGAAGCGATAGGAAAGGGGGAGGTCCGAGGTAAATGTCTGGAATATTAAACCCATAGAAAACAACTGTGCGAAGTACATTCATTAAAGCATGCTCCTTCCCCCAGGTGTACCCTGAGCTCCAGATCACTAACGTGGTGGAGGCCAACCAGCCAGTCAGCATTCCGAGCTGGTGCAAGAAGGGACGCAAGAAGGGACGCAAGGAGTGTAGCAGTCACACACACATCGTGGTGCCCTACCGCTGCCTGGGTAAGTTGTGTGTGTGTGTGTGTGTGTGTGTGTGTGTGGGATAGAACAAAGTTTAATGTCCTTGAGGGGAAAATTGGCTTAGAACAACAGTAACGCTGTATACAAAATAGTAATTACTGGTCATTACACACAACATAATACATACAGTGTCTTCGGAAAGTAGTCAGACCCCTTGACTTTTTCAACATTTTGTTACGTTACAGCCTTAGTCTAAAATGGATTAAATAAATACAAATCCTCATGACACATAATACCCCACAATGACAAAGCGAAAACAGGTTGTTTTAATTTTTTTGCAAATGTATTAAAAAAGACATAAGTATTCAGACCCTTTGCTATGACACTCAAAATAAAGCTAATGTGCATCATGTTTCCACTGATCATCCTTGAGATGTTTCTACAACTTGATTGGAGTCCACCTGTGGTAAATTCAATTGATTGGACATGATTAGGAAATGCACACACCTGTTTATATAAGATCCGACAGTTGACAGTGCATGTCAGAGCAAAAACCAAGCCAAAGGAATTGTCCGTAGAGCTCTGAGACGGGATTGTGTCAAGGCACAGATCTAGGGAAGGGTACCAGTTGCTGCAGAATGCTGTGGTAGCCATGCTGGTTAAGTGTGCCTTGAATACTATTATAAATCACAGACCGTGTCACCAGCAAAGCACCATCACACCTCCTCCATGCTTCACGGTAGGAACCACACATGCAGAGATCATCTGTTCACCTTCTCTGCGTCTTACAAAGACACGGCGGTTGGAACCAAAAATCTAATATCCATGGCTCGTGTTTCTTGGTCAAGTCACTTCTTCTTATTCGTGTCCTTTAGTAGTGGTTTCTTTGCAACAATTTGACTGTGAAGGCCTGATGCACGCAGTCTCCTCTGAAAAGTTGATTTTGAGATGTCTGTTACTTGAACTCTATGAAGCATTTATTTAGGATGCAATTTTTGAGCCTGGTAACTATAATGAACTTATCCTCTGCATCAGGGGCAACTCTGGGTCTTCCTTTCCTGTGGCGGTCCTCATGAGAGCCAGTTTCATCATAGCGCTTGATGGTTTTTGCGACTGTACTTGAAGAAACTTTCAAAGTTCTTGACATTTTCCACATTGACTAACCTTCATGTCTTAAAGTAATGATGGACTGTCATTTCTCTTTGCTTATTTGAGCTGTTCTTGCCATAATATGGACTTGGTCTTTTACCAAATAGGGCTATCTTCTGTATACCACCTCTACCTAGTCACAACTGATTGGCTCAAATGCATTAAGAAGGAAAGAAATTTCACAAATTAACTTTTAACAAGGCACTCCTGTTGATTTGAAATGCATTCCAGGTGAATACATCATGAAGCTGGTTGAGAGAATGCCAAGTGGGCAAAGCTGTCATCATAAAATATACTTTGATTTGTTTAAAACCTCTTTGGTTACTACATGATTTCATAGTTTTGATGTCTTCACTACTATTCTATGATGTAGGAAATAGTAAAAAACAAAGAAAAACCTTTGAATGAGTAGGTGTCCAAACTTTTGACTGGTTCTGTAAGTGTGCCAAGCTTGTAGCATCATACCCAAGAAGACTCAAGGCCGTAATTCGCTGCCGAAGGTGCTTCAACAATGTACTGAGGAAAGGGTCTGAAAACTTATGTAAACGTAACATTTCAGTTTAAAAAAATAAATTTGCTCAAAAATAATGAAATCTGTTTTTGCTTTGTCATTATGGTGTATTTTGTGTAGATTGGTGGGGGGGGGGGACTATTTAATCCATTTTAGAACAAGGCTGTAATGTAACAAAAGGTGTAACAAGTCCAGGGGTCTGAATACTTTCCGAATTCACTTTACATTGCACGTTACCTCTGTCATACACACTGTACGCTTCTCATGTAGCCACATACATTATACATATTGCACAATTTCCTTACACACTCTGTCAGTGGCGCTAACACAGTGTGTGTGCGCGTGTGTGTGTGAGAATCATTCATCTGTGTTTTGCAGTTGGAGAGTTTGTGAGTGATGCCCTGCTGGTTCCTGATAAGTGCAAGTTCCTGCATCAGGAGCGAATGGACATGTGTGAGAGCCACCTGCACTGGCACACCGTGGCTAAAGAGGTCAGGACACTTTCATGGCTTATCACACAGTTCTGACGTGTTCAGGTCTCTCCTCTATCTATCTAGTACTCTCTATCTGTCTATACTGAACAAAAATATAAACCATTTCTAAGGTTTTACTGAGTTTGAGTTCATCGAAGGAAGTCAGTCAATTGAAATAAATCCATTAGGCCCAAATGTATGCATTTCACATGACTGGGCCTGGGGTGGGCCACTTGGCCAATCAGAATTAGTTTTTCCCACAAAAGGGCATTATTACAGACAGAATTACTCCTCAGCACCACCCCCTCCTCAGACGGTTCTGCAGGTGAAGAAACTGGATGTGGAGGTCCTGGGCTGGCGTGGTTACACGTTCTCTGACAACAGCTCTGTTGGACATTCCTGCAGTCAGCATGCCAATTCCACGCTCCCTCAACTTGAGAAATCTGTGGCATTGTGTTGTGTGACACAACTGCACATTTTCATTGCCTTTTATTGTCCTCAGCGCAAGGTGCACCTGTGTAATGATCATGCTGTTTAATTGGCTTATTGATATACCACAAAGTAGAAATGCAAAGTAGAAATGCTCACTAGGGATGTTTATTTAACCAGGCAAGTCAGTTAAGAACAAATTCTTATTTTCAATGACGGCCTAGGAACAGTGGGTTAACTTCGGGCAGAACGACAGATTTGTACCTTGTCAGCTCGGGGGTTTGAACTTGCAGCCTTCCGATTACTAGTCCAATGCACTAACCACTAGGCTACCCTGCCGCCCCTATCTATCTATCTAGTGGTCTCTCCTCCTATCTATCCTATCTATCTTATCTATCTAATTTTATCTATCTTATCTATCTATGCAGACTTTTGGGGGGATGGAACATTTCTGGGCTCTTATTTCAGGTCATGAAACATGGGGCCAACACTTTACATGTTGCGTTTATATTTGTGTTCAGTCAAATTTTATATTCTCTCAACATTACACACAAAATAATAAGGACATTACAAATGTTGTGTGTGTATATATACAGTGTTGTAATGGTGTGCAAATAGTGAAAGTACAAAAGGGAAAATAAATTAACATATATGGGTTCTATTTACAAGGGTGTTTGTTCTTCACTAGTTGCCCTTTTTCTTGTGGCAACAGGTCATAAATCATGCTGCTTTGATGGCACACTAGTATTTCACCCAACAGATATGGGAGTTTATCAAAATTGGATTTGTTTTCAAATACTTTGTGGATCTGTGTAATCTGAGGGAAATTTGTTTCTATGGTCATACATTTGGCAGGAGGTTAGAAAGTGCAGCTCAGTTTCCACCTCATTTTGTGGGCAGTGTGCACATAGCCTGTCTTCACTTGAGAGCCAGGTCTGCCTACGGCAGCCTTTCTCAATAGCAAGGCTATGCTCACTGAGTCTGAATATAGTCAAAGCTTTCTTTGAGTTTGGGTCAGTCACAGTGGTCAGGTATTCTGCCACTGCACTCTCTGTTTAGGGCCAAATAGCATTCTGTTTTTTTGTTAATTCTTTCCAATGTGTCAAGGAATTATCTTTTTGTTTTCTTATAATTTGGTTGGGTCTAATTGTGTTTTCTGTCCTGGGGCTCTGTGGGGTGTGTTTGTGAACAGAGCCCCAGGACCAGCTTGCTTAGGGGACTCTTCTCCAGATTCATCTCTCTGTAGGTGATGACTTTGTTATGGAAGGTTTGGGAATTGCTTCCTTTTAGGTGGTTGTAGAATTTAACGTCTCTTTTCTGGATTTTGATAATTAGCGGGTATCGGCCTAATTCTGCTCTGCATGCATTATTTGGTGTTCTACATTGTACACAGAGGATATTTTTGCAGAATTCTGCGTGCAGAGTCTCAATTTGGTGTTTGTCCCATTTTGTGAATTCTTGGTTGGTGAGCGGACCCCAGACCTCACAACCATAAAGGGCAATGGGTTCTATAACTTATTCAAGTATTTTTAGCCAGATCCGAATTAGTATGTAGAATTTTATGTTCCTTTTGATGGCATAGAATGCCCTTCTTGCCTTGTCTCTCAGATCGTTCACAGCTTTGTGGAAGTTACCTGTGGCGCTGATGTTTAGGCCAAGGTATGTATAGTTTTTTTTGTGCTCTAGGGCAATGGTGTCTAGATGGAATTTGTATTTCTGGTCCTGGCGACTGGACCTTTTTGGACACCATTATTTTGGTCTTACTGAGATTTACTGTCAGGGCCCTGGTCTGGCAGAATCTGTGCAGAAGATCTAGGTGCTGCTGTAGGCCCTCATTGGTTGGTGACAGAAGCACCAGATTATAAGCAAACAGCAGACATTTGACTTCAGATTCTAGTAGGGTGAGGCCGGGTGCTGCAGACTGTTCTAGTGCCCTCACCAATTCGTTGATATACAGTGAGGTAAAAAAGTATTTAGTCAGCGAACAATTGTGCAAGTTCTCCCACTTAAAAAGATGAGAGGCCTGTAATTTTCATCATAGGTACACTTCAACTATGACAGACAAAATGAGAAGAAAAAAAATCCAGAAAATCACATTGTAGGATTTTTAATTAATTTATTTGCAAATTATGGTGGAAAATAATTATTTGGTCACCTACAAACAAGCAAGATTTCTGGCTCTCACAGACCTTCTTTAAGAGGTTCCTCTGTCCTCCACTCGTTACCTGGTATTAATGGCACCTGCTTGAACTTGTTATCAGTATAAAAGACTCCTGTCCACAACCTCAAACAGTCACACTCCAAGACCAAAGAGCTGTCAAAGGACACCAGAAACAAAGTTGTAGACCTGCACCAAGCTGGGAAGACTGAATCTGCAATAGGTAAGCAGCTTGGTTTGAAGAAATCAACTGTGGGAGAAATTATTAGGAAATGGAAGACATACAAGACCACTGATAATCTCCCTCGATCTGGGGCTCCACGCAAGATCTCACCCCGTGGGGTCAAAATGATCACAAGAACGGTGAGCGAAAATCCCAGAACCACACAGGGGCACCTAGTGAATGACCTGCAGAGAGCTGGGACCAAAGTAACAAAGCCTACCATCAGTAACACACTACGCCACCAGGGACTCAAATCCTGCAGTGCCAAACGTGTCCCCCTGCTTAAGCCAGTACATGTCCAGGCCCGTCTGAAGTTTGCTAGAGAGCATTTGAATGATCCAGAAGAAGATTGGGAGAATGTCATATGGTCAGATGAAACCAAAATATAACTTTTTGGTTAAAACTCAACTCGTCGTGTTTGGAGGACAAATAATGCTGAGTTGCATCCAAAGAACACCATACCTACTGTGAAGCATGGGGGTGGAAACCTCATGCTTTGGGGCTGTTTTTCTGCAAAGGGACCAGGACGACTGATCCGTGTAAAGGAAAGAATGAATGGGGCCATGTATTGTGAGATTTATAAGTAAAAAAAACCTTCCATCAGCAAGGGCATTGAAGATGAAACGTGGCTGGGTCGTTCAGCATGACAATGATCCCAAACACACCGCCCGGGCAACGAAGGAGTGGCTTCGTAAGAAGCATTTCAAGGTCCTGGAGTGGCCTAGCCAGTCTCCAGATCTCAACCCCATAGAACATTTTTGGAGGGAGTTGAAAGTCCATGTTGCCCAGCAACAACCCCAAAACATCACTGCTCTAGAGGAGATCTGCATGGAGCAATGGGCCAAAATATCAGCAACAGTGTGTGAAAACCTTGTGAAGACTTACAGAAAACGTTTGACCTCTGTCATTGCCAACAAAGGGTATATAACAGTATTGAGAAACTTCTGTTATTGACCAAATACTTATTTTCCACTATAATTTGCAATATCCAACGGTAGTTATTGTGGTCAAATTTGTCTCCACTTTTGTGGATTGGGTTGATCAGTCCTTGTTTCCAAATATTGGGGAAGATGCCAGAGCTAAGGATGATGTTAGTTTTAGTATAGCCAATTAGAATTTGTTGTCTATAAATTTGATCATTTCATTGAAGATACCATCAACACCACAGGCCTTTTTGGGTTGGAGGGTTTTTATTTTGTCCTGTAGTTCATTCAAGGTAATTGGAGAATCCAGTGGGTTCTGGTAGTCTTTAATAGTTGATTCTAAGATTTGTATTT